>NC_092081.1:24020100-24272511 GCF_043229965.1 Drosophila suzukii | reverse complement strand
CCTTAACATAGCCCTAACAGTGGCCTTAACATAGCCCTAACAGTGGCCTTAACATAGCCCTAACAGTGGCCTTAACATAGCCCTAACAGTGGCCTTAACATAGCCCTAACAGTGGCCTTAACATAGCCCTAACAGTGGCCTTAACATAGCCCTAACAGTGGCCTTAACATAGCCCTAACAGTGGCCTTAACATAGCCCTAACAGTGGCCTTAACATAGCCCTAACAGTGGCCTTAACATAGCCCTAACAGTGGCCTTAACATAGCCCTAACAGTGGCCTTAACATAGCCCTAACAGTGGCCTTAACATAGCCCTAACAGTGGCCTTAACATAGCCCTAACAGTGGCCTTAACATAGCCCTAACAGTGGCCTTAACATAGCCCTAACAGTGGCCTTAACATAGCCCTAACAGTGGCCTTAACATAGCCCTAACAGTGGCCTTAACATAGCCCTAACAGTGGCCTTAACATAGCCCTAACAGTGGCCTTAACATAGCCCTAACAGTGGCCTTAACATAGCCCTAACAGTGGCCTTAACATAGCCCTAACAGTGGCCTTAACATAGCCCTAACAGTGGCCTTAACATAGCCCTAACAGTGGCCTTAACATAGCCCTAACAGTGGCCTTAACATAGCCCTAACAGTGGCCTTAACATAGCCCTAACAGTGGCCTTAACATAGCCCTAACAGTGGCCTTAACATAGCCCTAACAGTGGCCTTAACATAGCCCTAACAGTGGCCTTAACATAGCCCTAACAGTGGCCTTAACATAGCCCTAACAGTGGCCTTAACATAGCCCTAACAGTGGCCTTAACATAGCCCTAACAGTGGCCTTAACATAGCCCTAACAGTGGCCTTAACATAGCCCTAACAGTGGCCTTAACATAGCCCTAACAGTGGCCTTAACATAGCCCTAACAGTGGCCTTAACATAGCCCTAACAGTGGCCTTAACATAGCCCTAACAGTGGCCTTAACATAGCCCTAACAGTGGCCTTAACATAGCCCTAACAGTGGCCTTAACATAGCCCTAACAGTGGCCTTAACATAGCCCTAACAGTGGCCTTAACATAGCCCTAACAGTGGCCTTAACATAGCCCTAACAGTGGCCTTAACATAGCCCTAACAGTGGCCTTAACATAGCCCTAACAGTGGCCTTAACATAGCCCTAACAGTGGCCTTAACATAGCCCTAACAGTGGCCTTAACATAGCCCTAACAGTGGCCTTAACATAGCCCTAACAGTGGCCTTAACATAGCCCTAACAGTGGCCTTAACATAGCCCTAACAGTGGCCTTAACATAGCCCTAACAGTGGCCTTAACATAGCCCTAACAGTGGCCTTAACATAGCCCTAACAGTGGCCTTAACATAGCCCTAACAGTGGCCTTAACATAGCCCTAACAGTGGCCTTAACATAGCCCTAACAGTGGCCTTAACATAGCCCTAACAGTGGCCTTAACATAGCCCTAACAGTGGCCTTAACATAGCCCTAACAGTGGCCTTAACATAGCCCTAACAGTGGCCTTAACATAGCCCTAACAGTGGCCTTAACATAGCCCTAACAGTGGCCTTAACATAGCCCTAACAGTGGCCTTAACATAGCCCTAACAGTGGCCTTAACATAGCCCTAACAGTGGCCTTAACATAGCCCTAACAGTGGCCTTAACATAGCCCTAACAGTGGCCTTAACATAGCCCTAACAGTGGCCTTAACATAGCCCTAACAGTGGCCTTAACATAGCCCTAACAGTGGCCTTAACATAGCCCTAACAGTGGCCTTAACATAGCCCTAACAGTGGCCTTAACATAGCCCTAACAGTGGCCTTAACATAGCCCTAACAGTGGCCTTAACATAGCCCTAACAGTGGCCTTAACATAGCCCTAACAGTGGCCTTAACATAGCCCTAACAGTGGCCTTAACATAGCCCTAACAGTGGCCTTAACATAGCCCTAACAGTGGCCTTAACATAGCCCTAACAGTGGCCTTAACATAGCCCTAACAGTGGCCTTAACATAGCCCTAACAGTGGCCTTAACATAGCCCTAACAGTGGCCTTAACATAGCCCTAACAGTGGCCTTAACATAGCCCTAACAGTGGCCTTAACATAGCCCTAACAGTGGCCTTAACATAGCCCTAACAGTGGCCTTAACATAGCCCTAACAGTGGCCTTAACATAGCCCTAACAGTGGCCTTAACATAGCCCTAACAGTGGCCTTAACATAGCCCTAACAGTGGCCTTAACATAGCCCTAACAGTGGCCTTAACATAGCCCTAACAGTGGCCTTAACATAGCCCTAACAGTGGCCTTAACATAGCCCTAACAGTGGCCTTAACATAGCCCTAACAGTGGCCTTAACATAGCCCTAACAGTGGCCTTAACATAGCCCTAACAGTGGCCTTAACATAGCCCTAACAGTGGCCTTAACATAGCCCTAACAGTGGCCTTAACATAGCCCTAACAGTGGCCTTAACATAGCCCTAACAGTGGCCTTAACATAGCCCTAACAGTGGCCTTAACATAGCCCTAACAGTGGCCTTAACATAGCCCTAACAGTGGCCTTAACATAGCCCTAACAGTGGCCTTAACATAGCCCTAACAGTGGCCTTAACATAGCCCTAACAGTGGCCTTAACATAGCCCTAACAGTGGCCTTAACATAGCCCTAACAGTGGCCTTAACATAGCCCTAACAGTGGCCTTAACATAGCCCTAACAGTGGCCTTAACATAGCCCTAACAGTGGCCTTAACATAGCCCTAACAGTGGCCTTAACATAGCCCTAACAGTGGCCTTAACATAGCCCTAACAGTGGCCTTAACATAGCCCTAACAGTGGCCTTAACATAGCCCTAACAGTGGCCTTAACATAGCCCTAACAGTGGCCTTAACATAGCCCTAACAGTGGCCTTAACATAGCCCTAACAGTGGCCTTAACATAGCCCTAACAGTGGCCTTAACATAGCCCTAACAGTGGCCTTAACATAGCCCTAACAGTGGCCTTAACATAGCCCTAACAGTGGCCTTAACATAGCCCTAACAGTGGCCTTAACATAGCCCTAACAGTGGCCTTAACATAGCCCTAACAGTGGCCTTAACATAGCCCTAACAGTGGCCTTAACATAGCCCTAACAGTGGCCTTAACATAGCCCTAACAGTGGCCTTAACATAGCCCTAACAGTGGCCTTAACATAGCCCTAACAGTGGCCTTAACATAGCCCTAACAGTGGCCTTAACATAGCCCTAACAGTGGCCTTAACATAGCCCTAACAGTGGCCTTAACATAGCCCTAACAGTGGCCTTAACATAGCCCTAACAGTGGCCTTAACATAGCCCTAACAGTGGCCTTAACATAGCCCTAACAGTGGCCTTAACATAGCCCTAACAGTGGCCTTAACATAGCCCTAACAGTGGCCTTAACATAGCCCTAACAGTGGCCTTAACATAGCCCTAACAGTGGCCTTAACATAGCCCTAACAGTGGCCTTAACATAGCCCTAACAGTGGCCTTAACATAGCCCTAACAGTGGCCTTAACATAGCCCTAACAGTGGCCTTAACATAGCCCTAACAGTGGCCTTAACATAGCCCTAACAGTGGCCTTAACATAGCCCTAACAGTGGCCTTAACATAGCCCTAACAGTGGCCTTAACATAGCCCTAACAGTGGCCTTAACATAGCCCTAACAGTGGCCTTAACATAGCCCTAACAGTGGCCTTAACATAGCCCTAACAGTGGCCTTAACATAGCCCTAACAGTGGCCTTAACATAGCCCTAACAGTGGCCTTAACATAGCCCTAACAGTGGCCTTAACATAGCCCTAACAGTGGCCTTAACATAGCCCTAACAGTGGCCTTAACATAGCCCTAAACATTCTATAATATGGAATAAAGGAACGGATGAATTCAGTGGAACATTTAGAACAACTTACACTGGAGGAATGAATGGAATCAGTGGAACACATGTGGTACAAATGGATTAAATAAAGCTCTTGAAACAAGTGGAATGAGTGAAACAAATAAAATCTAAACATTTGGAACCAATGGAATTAGTGGAGCACTTGGAACGAATGGAATCGGAACATTTGGAACAAGTGGAATCGGTGGAACATTTGGAACGAATGGAATCGGAACAATTGGAACAAGTGGAATCGGTGGAACATTTGGAACGTCTGGAATTAGTGGAACACTTGGAACAAATGGAATCGCAACATTTGGAACAAGTGGAATCGGTGAAACACTTGGAACAAATGGAATAGAAACATTTGGAATATGTGGAACATTTGGAACGAATGGAATAGTTGGAACATTTGGAACGAATGGAAAAGGTGGAACATTTGGAACAAGTGGAATTGGTGGAACATTTGGAACAAGTGGAATCGGTGGAACATTTGGAACAAGTGGAATCGGTGGAACATTTGGAACAAGTGGAACATTTGGAAAAAATGGAATAGGTGGAACATTTGGAACGAATGAAAAAGGTGGAACATTTGGAACAAGTGGAATCGGTGGAACATTTGGAACAAGTGAAATCGGTGAAACAATTGGAACAAGTGGAATCAGTGGAACAATTGGAACGAATGGAATCGGTGGAACATTTGGAACGAATGGAAGTAGTGGAACACTTGGAACGAATGGAATCGGAACATTTGGAACAAGTGGAATCGGTGGAACATTTGAAACGAATGGAATAGAGGGCACATTTGGAACGAATGGAATAGATGGAACATTTGGAACGAATGAAAAAGGTGGAACATTTGGAATAAGTGGAATCGGTGGAACATTTGGAACGAATGGAATAGGTGGAACACTTGGAACAAATGGAATTAGTGGAACATTTGGAACGAATAAAATCGGAACATTTGGAACAAGTGGAACATATGGAAAAAATGAAATAAGTGGAACACTTGGAACGAATGGAATCGGAACATTTGGAACAAGTGGAATCGATGGAACATTTGGAACGAATGGAATAGATGGAACATTTGGAACAAATGGAAGTAGTGGAACACTTGGAACAAATGGAATCAGAACATTTGGAACAAGTGGAATCTGTGGAACATTTGGAACGAATGGAATAGGTGAAACATTTGGAACAAATGGAATTAGGAGAACACTTGGAACGAATGGAAAAGGTGAAACATTTGGCACAAGTGGAATCGGTGGAACATTTGGAACGAATGGAATCGGAACATTTGGAACAAGTGGAATCGGTGGAACATTAGAAACGAATGGAATAGGTGGAACATTTGGAACGAATGGAAGTAGTGGAACACTTGGAACGAATGGAATCGGAACATTTGGAACAAGTGGAATCGGTGGAACATTTGAAACGAATAGAATAGGAGGCACATTTGGAACGAATGGAATAGTTGGAACATTTGGAACGAATGAAAAAGGTGGAACATTTGGAACAAGTGGAATCGGTGGAACATTTGGAACGAATGGAATAGGTGGAACACTTGGAACAAATGGAATTAGTGGAACATTTGGAACGAATAAAATCGGAACATTTGGAACAAGTGGAACATATGGAACAAGTAAAATTAATAGAACACCTGAAACACGTGAAATCTGTGAAACGAATTGGAACAAATGCAATCGGTGAAACCCTGGAACAAATGCAATAGGTGGACCATATGGAACAAATGGAATCAATGAAACAAAAGGAATCGGCGTTTTATTTAAAACAAGTAGAATGAGTGAAACTTTTGGAATTGGATAAAAGTTAGGAAAAAGTAGAATATGTGGAACATATAAAACGCATGGAGTCAGTGGAACACTTGGAACGAATGAAATTAGTGGAACGAATGGAATCAATGAAACACCTAATCGAAAGGAACAATTAAAATCCGTGAAACTTTTGGGAACGTATGGGATTGATAAAAAACTTGAAACAAATGAAAACAATGGAACATTTGGAACGAATGAAACACGTGGAACACATGGAACAGGGAAAACTTTTGAAACAAAGCGAATTAGTAAAAACGTATGACATAAGTTAAGATAGTGCATTATAAGAAAAAGGTAAATCATTTAAAACAAGTGGAATTAATTGCACATATGAAACACGTACAGTCGAACAATTATATGGAACAAGTAAAATAATTTGAATTAGTAAAACATGTGAAATAAGGTACAAATGGTATCGATACAAGCAACAAAACATGTAGAACAAGTAGTTTGTGATTTTCAAAAGTTAAATTTCTAATACATTTATTAATGTCATTTAAAACAAGTGGAATAAATGGTGCATATGAAACACGTACAGTCAAACAATTATATGGAACAAGTAAAATAATTTGAATTAGAAAAACATGTGTAATACGTTACAAATGGTATTGATACAAGCAACAAAACATGTAAAGCAAGTAGTTTGTGATTTTCAAAAAAGTTAAATTGGTAATACATTTTTAAATGTTAATATACTAACAGTTAACGAGTATAATGGTATGAATTATTTATAAAAATAGATCAAAACATATAAAACTGATGAAAACAATGAACGTGCCAGACTACTTTAACCTAATACTTACATGTCTTGTATAAGTCGATCAAATATTTGAGAGGAACAGATTCCTAAAAAACAGTTGGAAGTATAAAATTTTTATACACAACTTAATTAACACATATATATCACCTCTTAAAAACTCAGCTGGTTTTTAAAGCATCTCTAAGGCAAAGAAAACACCTTTGATGACGGTTTATTTTATGTACCTAAAAAAATAAAACAAATAACATTACATGTTGTTTGTTTATAAAATAAAATTTCTGTTTTACGAGTTATGTAAAATGACTACAAAGATTTCCTTTAAAAATTTGTCAAAATAACGTTTACTTGATTAGAGAATAGTATAAAATTGATGCACAATGGAATTAAAATTGACGTACAAGTGATCTAAAATGCATGTACAAATGATCTCAAATTTATGTAATATTGATGTGAATTTTATGTAAAATTGGTGTAAAAGTTATGTAAAATTGATGTAAAAATGATGTAAACTTGATTCAAATTTGATGTAAACTTGATGTAATTTTGATGTAAACTTGACGTAACCGTAATGATACCTTGATGCAAACTTAATGTAATCGTGATAAAAGCTTTATGAAAGTTTAATGCAAGCGTAATGTGAGCTTTATGTATACTCTATGTAAGCGTATTGAGGTCTTTAAAGGCTTTATAAAAGCATAATAAAAACTAAGAAAGCCTTATATAAGCTCTACTTAAGCTATATGCAAGCGTAGAAAGCTTTTTGAAAGATTACTGAACGCTTTATGTAAGCTTTTCAAGAGCATTATAAAACTTTATAAAAACTTGACTAAAGCTGTATGTAAGCTTTAATAAGCTTAAGTAGGCTTCATGCAATATATTTATAAAATACATAAAGATAAGATGAAGAATTTATAAATAATTATTGGAAATAACATGTAGAATTCATGCAAATATATTTATTTACTACGTGGAGTGCATGTAAAATTCATGTAAAGTGCATGCAAAATGCATGTAAAATCATGTTAAATTCATGTTAAATTCATGTTAAATTCATGTTAAATTCTTGTTAAATTCATGTTAAATTCATGTTAAATTCATGTAGAATTCATGTAGAATTCATGTTATATTCATGTTAAATTCATGTAGAATTCATGTAGAATTCATGTAGAATTCATGTAGAATTCATGTAGAATTCATGTAGAATTCATGTAGAATTCATGTAGAATTCATGTAGAATTCATGTTGAATTCATGTTGAATTCATGTAGAATTCATGTAGAATTCATGTAGAATTCATGTAGAATTCATGTAGAATTCATGTAGAATTCATGTAGAATTCATGTAGAATTCATGTAGAATTCATGTAGAATTCATGTAGAATTCATGTAGAATTCATGTAGAATTCATGTAGATAACATGTAGAATTCATGTAGAATTCATGTAGATAACATGTAGATAACATGTAGAATTCATGTAGAATTCATGTAGAATTCATGTAGATAACATGTAGATAACCTGTAGATAACATGTAGATAACATGTAGATAACGTGTAGATAACGTGTAGATAACATGTAGAATTCATGTAGAATTCATGTAGAATTCATGTAGATAACATGTAGAATTCATGTAGATAACATGTAGATAACATGTAGATAACCTGTAGATAACATGTAGATAACATGTAGATAACGTGTAGATAACGTGTAGATAACATGTAGATACCGTGTAGAGAACATTTACATATCGTGTAGATAATATGTAATAAAATGTAGATAATATGTACATAAAATGTAGATAATATGTACATAAAATGTAGATAATATGTACATAAAATGTATATAATATGTAGATATCGTTTAGATAGCATGAAGATAACAGGTAGAATTCATGTATAATTCGTGTATTATTAATGTAGGTAATATGTATAATTCTGTAGAATTCATGTTAAATGCATGTAGAATTCGTGAAGAACTCGTATAGCATCCATGTAGAATTCACGTGGAGTTCATGTTGAACTATGTGGAATTTTTTAAGTTTTTTTAGAATTCGTGTAAAATTGACTAATATTTACGTAGGATTATGTAATATTCATGTGGAATTCATAAAAAAAAAGTTATATAGAATGCAGACAAATATCGTGTAGAATTTATGAAGATAACATATTGGCTCCCTGCAAATAATTTGAATAAACTGTATGTGGAATTCATGTAGAATCTTTTTGTTTTGTAAAACTAATGTGAAACTAATAAAATATTAAACAAATTTGCAAAACATGTTTTAGTCATTTTCCTAAATTGCGTGTAAAATACCGACGTATATCCCATTCAGAAAAACTGGTGGATAAACAGAAAAATTATTTTAGGTCTGCTTTAAAAGAACATTTTTTAATGTAAAATTGATATACACTTTATGTAAGCTTTATGCAAAATTGAAAAAACTAAATGTGGAACTTATGTGAAATATTAGTTGTTATGTAGAATAAATAAACAGTAAATAGAATATTCAAAATCTCTAAGGTCTTTTTTTCAAAAAAATGTTTGTGTATTTTTTAGAAGGCATGTAAATTACCTACATAGACCATATTTAAAACATGGAAGAACGCTATAGTCGAGTACTTCGACTATCAGATACCCGTTACTCAAAGGGAAATGGAGATATGCAAGCAGCAAAGCGAAATTAAAATGCGCCACATACCGGCGGTAGACAGATTTAAGCGTTATGGGCGTTAGAGTGGGCGTGGCAGAATTATTTTTGGATCAATCGATAGGTATTGACGACACCAATACATTTCAGTTAAAATTATTTATCTAGCATGCAAATTGTGGGCGTCACAGGTTTTCGCGGTTTGTGGGCGTTTAAGTGGGCGTGGCAAACTTTTTTTTAGGTCAATCGATAGGTTTTGATGAGAAAAATACATTTCAGTTAAAATTTTCTATCTAGCATAAAAACTGTAGGAGTTACAGTTTTGGGCGGTTTGTGGGCGTTAGAGTGGGCGTGGCAGTCTACTGAAACAAACTTGCGCTGCGTAAGAAGCTCAGGAATCTGTACGCCAAATCTCAATAGCCTAGCTCTCATAGTTTCCGAGATCTCAGCGTTCATCCGGACGGACAGACAGACGGACAGACGGACAGACGGTCAGACGGACAGACGGACAGACGGACAGACGGACAGACGGACAGACGGACATGGCTAGATCGACTCGGCTAGTGATCCTGATCAAGAATATATATACTTTATGGGGTCGGAAACGCTTCCTTCTGCCTGTTACATACTTTCCGACGAATCTAGTATACCCTTTTACTCTACGAGTAACGGGTATAAATACCATCAAGTTAATAAAAACTTTTTAAAATCTGCGTAAAGTTATAGGTTTCAAGTAAACTTTAGGTAAAGTTCATGTGAAATTCTTTTGTTTTTAAATGATTTATGTACATTTAATATAGTATTTATATAAACTTTTTCTAAAATTTTTTTAATATATTCTGTATTCATGCAATATTGATTTATGTCAAAAATGTATTAATTTTTAATTTTTAAAACGCAAATACTTTCCAAGGAACAACATAACCCATTTTATATTTATACCCGTTACTCGTAGAGTAAAAGGGTATACTAGATTCGTCGGAAAGTATGTAACAGGCAGAAGGAAGCGTTTCCGACCCCACAAAGTATATATATTCTTGATCAGGATCACTAGCCGAGTCGATCTAGCCATGTCCGTCTGTCCGTCTGTCCGTCTGTCTGTCCGTCCGGATGAACGCTGAGATCTCGGAAACTATGGGAGCTAGGCTATTGAGATTTGGCGTAAAGATTCCTGAGCTTCTTACGCAGCGCAAGTTTGTTTCGGCACAGTGCCACGCCCACTCTAACGCCCACAAACCGCCCAAAACTGTGGCTCCTACAGTTTTGATGCTAGAATAAAAATTTTAACTGAAGTGTATTGTTCTCATCAATACCTATCGATTGACCCAAAAAAAAGTTTGCCACGCCCACTTTAACGCCCACAAACCGCGAAAACCTGTGACGCCCACAATTTTCATGCTAGATAAAAAATTTTAACTGAAATGTATTGGTCTCGTCGATACCTATCGATTGATCCAAAAAAAAATTGCCACGCCCACTCTAACGCCCATAACGCTTAAATCTGTATACCGCCGGTAGGTGGCGCATTTTAATCTCGCTTTGCTGCTTGCATATCTCCATATAGCTGAGTAACGGGTATCTGATAGTCGAGGTACTCGACTATAGCGTTCTTCCTTGTTTTTAATTAAGCTTGTTATAATATTTATGCACATTTCATAAACAAAATGTTACATTTAAATGAAAATTGTTTTTTCAAAAAGAAACCTTTGAATTAAATATAAAATTGATATAAGCTTTAAGTGCTCTACAAGAACCATATTAATTTAGATTGTTGAGCTACATTACATAAAGCTCAAAAGTACCATTGGTTTTAAAAACAATTTGAAAAGTTATATTTCTGTACAAAAACAACTAAAATTATATCTTCAAAATGTTTAACGCGTCTTAATAAAATAACAATGTCGAGCCACCTCGAAAAGTTTGTTGAACGGAAACAGCAATAGTCACGCAGCCATTTTAACAAAGCTCGGACGTTGCGATTGGCGTATTGATGTCACAAATCGTTAAAAAAGGACTACAGTGCCTACGCTTGTATTTTATTCGTGATTGTACGTTGTAAACTGGCGTATTGCTGACCTGAATAGCAACATAAATTAGAATGGTCCTCAAACATATTGTATTAGTTAAATTTGTTTCCGAAAGATGAGCTCACACATACTTACAATAAAAATTTATGGGCAAGGCTAAACACTAACCATAATAAAAAAGCCGATGAATTAAAAAATTTGTATAATACATATATAGCAATGCACATTTGTATACATCAGATTGGTATGGAAAACAATCCTATATTAATTTTCTGACAAAATATGTTTTGTTTTGAAATTGAAATTCTTATTCTTACAGACAATGCTATTCGAATTAAGAACAAGTAGTTTTGGACACACCTAAAATAATATATCTAAAGGTAAAGTAATATACAAATTCATCAAGATTGTTTATGGTGCTCTATAAGAACCAATTTAATTTGATTGCTGGGTTTTAATACATTTATAAAAATTCTTTTAGTTTAAATTAAATATTCTAAATATATTTATATTATTTGACTATTTTTCTTAAGCCTGATTGTCTTCATAAAATGGCAATGTCGAACCAACGTAGAACAAATCGTTGGAAAAGGACAACAACACGCCCGTTGCCATTTTAAAGTAACTCAAACGCTGCGATTGCAGAATCGTTAACAAAATTCGTTAAATAGGGACAACAATACGTGCGCCGCCATTGTAACAAAACTCGGACGCTGCGATTGGCGTATTGCTACACAATTTGTTAGAAGAGGACAACAATACGACCGCCGCCATTTTGACAGAACTGGGACGCTGTGGTTGGAGTATTGTTGGCACAATTTGTTAGTAAAGGACAACAATACGCCCGTCGCCATTTTAACAAAACGCACACGCTTCGATTGGAGTATTATTAGCACAATTCGTTAGAAGAGGAAGTAAAATTTTCACGCCGCCATTTTTACCTATATATACCACTTTTAATGAGGTTAATCCTTTACCAAATTCTATTTTTTCATTTTTCAGGCAGATAAACTATGTTTGAAACCAAATGGCGGTCAAAATAAAAAACCAGAATGAAAAAAATGTGTAATACAAAATATGAAAATTCACATATTAAAAACGAATTCGGCGTATATAAAGCAAATATTTTTGATTTGCTGACAAAATGTATTTTGTATTGAATTGAAAACTAAATTTAGATTTATCCACACAACACTTAATGAATTAAAAACAAGTTACTTTGAACACCGCTAAAAGAATATCTCCACATGGTTAAAATAATATACAAATGCAGCTTGATTATTTTGGGTGTTCTGTAAGAAAAAATGCCATTTGATTTTTGGTCTCGAGTATATTTATAAAAAAACCTTTATTTGTAATTATATTTTCAAAATATATTTTTATACTTGGTCTTTTTTGTTAATGTTTTATTTGTCTTTATAAAATGGCAATGTCGAACCACCCTAGAACAAGTCGTTGGAAGAGAACAAGACGCCCGCCGCCATTTTAACGTAACTCCAACGCTGCAATTGCAGAATCGTTTGCACAATTCGTTAGAAAAGGACAACAATACGACCGCCGCCATCTTAACAGAACTCGGACGCTGCGATTGGCGTATTGCTAGCACAATTCGTTAGAAAAAGACAACAATATGCCCGCCGCCATTTTAACAGAACTCAGACGCTGCGATTGGCGTATTGCTAGCACAATTTGGTAGAAGAGGAAAACAATACGCCCGCCGCCATTTAAACAAAACTCGGACGCTGCGATTGGAGCATTGCTAAAACAGTTCGATGGAAGAGGAAACCAATACCCACGCCGCAATTTTTACAGATATATCATCTTATATTAGGTTGGCCTAACATATATTATTTTAATTTTTCCGGAAGATGAACTAAAACCAACTATAACTTAATAGCTATGGATAAAAAAATAATGGCGGAACAAATAAAAAAAATTGATGAAATAAATTGTCTTTAATAAAAAATATAGGAATGCATATTATTAAACATGAGATCAGGGTTTGGAAATTAATAATTTTTTAATATGCTGACAAAATTTGTTTTACCTAAAATTGAAATTGAAATTCAAATTCTCCAACACCATACTAAACGAATTTAAAGAAAGTAACTTTAAACACCCTTAAAATAATATAGCCACGCGGTGAAAATAACAACACGCACGCCGCCAATATTTCGTTCGAAGCAACGCAACTAGTAGTCCAAATTAGGAGTGTCATACCGTGTTGAGTTCGAAATAAAATTTCTAATTGACTGGTTCTTTTCAACCTAAAAAATTCCGTATCTTCAAATTGTTGGCAAAAAAAAAAAAAACTTGTCTTACCCTCTGTAAAAAACTTGGGTGAGACCCGCTAATTTTGCACCAAATAATACTAGTATTTTGTCCAAAACAAAGCAACAAATGGCCCGAACGAAAAGTGTCACGCCGCGTTGAATTCGTAACAAAATTTTGAATCGATTGGCATTAAAAACTGTATAACTTAGTTTTTGACAAATTTTGGCAAACAAAAAAAGTGATGTAACCCCTTATAAAAAATCCCAAAACGGCACATTAATGAATGTCTCCTAAATGTACACGAAAACGAAGTGGGTCGTTAGCTCAGCTTGTTAGCCAGTTGAAACAGATATTCTTTTAACTGAGACCCTCAATTGAGCGTAGCAGCGACAACAAAATCACCGAAATATTTATGTTTTAGCCATTAGCTAGGAATCCTAATTTTCCACCAAATTATATCAGTATTTTGTCCGAAACAACGCAAAAAATAGTCCACACGAGGAGTGTCACGCCGCGTTGAGTTCGTAACAAAATTTCGAATTGATTGGCATTCAAAACTGAATAATTTAGATTTTGACAATTTTTAGCAAAAAAAATTAAAGTGATGTCACCCCTTAAGAAAATGAAAAAATTGTACAAAAATGTATGTCTCCTAAAATTACCCGAAAATGAAGAGGATCGTTAGCTCAGGTTGTTAGCTAGTTAAAACAAATATTCTTTTAGCTGATACCCTCAATTGGGCGTAGCAGCGACAAAAACATCACCGAAATATTTATGTTTTTGCCATTATCTAAGAATCCTAATTTTGCACCAAATAATATCGTATTTTGTTCGAAACAACGCAACAAACAGTCCAAACGAGGAGTGTCACGCCGCGTTGAGTTCGTAACAAAATTTCGAATCGATTGGCATTCAAAACTGGATAACTTAGTTTTTGAAAATTTTTGCAAAAAAAATAATAATAAAATAAAAAATCCAAAAAATGCACATTAATGTATGTCTCCTAAATGTACCCGTAAATGAAGAGGATCGTTAGCTCACGTTGTTAGCCAGTCAAAACAGTCGTTCTTTTAGCTGAGACCCTCAAGTGGGCATAGCAGCGACTAAAAAATCAATGAAATATTTATGTTTTTGCCATTAGCTAAAAATCCTAATTTTGCACCAAATAATATCAGTATTTTGTCCGAAACAACGCAACAAATAGTCCAAACGAAGAGTGTCACGCCGCGTTGGGTTCGTAACAAAATTACGAATCGATTGGCACTCAAAACTGGATAATTTAGTTTTTGACAATTTTTGGCAAAAAAAACGTGACGTAACCCCTTACAAAAAATCCCAAAAATGCCCAATAATGTACGTCTCCTAAAATTACCCGAAAATGAAGAGGATCATTAGCTCAGATTGTTAGCTAGTTAAAACAGATATTCTTTTAGCTGATACCCCCAATTGAGCGTAGCAGCGACAAAAATATCACCGAAATATTTATGTTTTAGCCATTAGCTAGGAATCCTATTTTGCACCAAATAATATCAGTATTTTGTCCGAAACAACGCAACAAATACTCCACACAGGAGTGTCACGCCGCGTTGGATTCGTAACAAAATTACGAATCGATTGGCATTCAAAACTGGATAATTTAGTTTTTGACAATTTTTGGCAAAAAAAAACGTAATGTAACCCCTTATAAATAATCCCAAAAATGCCCATTAATGTATGTCTCCTAAATGTACCCGAAAATTAAGTGGATCGTTGCAGCGACAAAAAAATCACCGAAATATTTATGTTTTTGTCATTAGCTAAGAATCTCAATTTTCCACCAAATTATATCAGTATTTTGTCCGAAACAGCGCAACAAATAGTCCAAACAAGGAGTGTCAAGCCGCGTTGAGTTCGTAACCAAATTTCGAATCGATTGGCGTTCAAAACTGGATAATTTAGTTTTTGACAATTTTTGGCCAAAAAAAACGTAATGTAACCCCTTATAAATAATCCCAAAAATGCCCATTAATGTATGTCTCCTAAATGTACCCGAAAATTAAGTGGATCGTTAGCAGCGACAAAAAAATCACCGAAATATTTATGTTTTTGTCATTAGCTAAGAATCCTAATTTTCCACCAAATTATATCAGTATTTTGTCCGAAACAACGCAACAAATAGTCCAAACAAGGAGTGTCAAGCCGCGTTGAGTTCGTAACCAAATTTCGATTCGATTGGCGTTCAAAACTGGATAATTTAGTTTTTGACAATTTTTGGCCAAAAAAAACGTGATGTAACCCCTTATAAATAGTCCCAAAAATGCATAATAATGTACGTCTCCTAAAATTACCCGAAAATGAAGAGGATCATTAGCTCAGTTTGTTAGCTAGTTAAAACAGATATTCTTTTAGCTGATACCCTCAATTGGGCGTAGCAGCAACCAAAATATCACCGAAATATTTATGTTTTTGCCATTATCTAAGAATCCTAATTTTGCACCAAATAATATCGTATTTTGTTCGAAACAACGCAACAAACAGTCCAAACGAGGAGTGTCACGCCGCGTTGAGTTCGTAACAAAATTTCGAATCGATTGGCATTCAAAACTGGATAACTTAGTTTTTGACAATTTTTGCAAAAAAAAAAATAATAAAATAAAAAATCCAAAAAATGCACATTAATGTATGTCTCCTAAATGTACCCGTAAATGAAGAGGATCGTTAGCTCAGCTTGTTAGCCAGTCAAAACAGTCGTTCTTTTAGTTGAGACCCTCAAGTGGGCATAGCAGCGACAAAAAAATCACCGAAATATTTATGTTTTTGTCATTAGCTAAGAATCCTAATTTTCCACCAAATTATATCAGTATTTTGTCCGAAACAACGCAACAAATAGTCCAAACGAAGAGTGTCACGCCGCGTTGGGTTCGTAACAAAATTACGAATCGATTGGCATTCAAAACTGGATAATTTAGTTTTTGACAATTTTTGGCAAAAAAAAAAACGTGACGTAACCCCTTATAAAAAATCCCAAAAATGACCATTAATGTATGTCTCCTAAATGTACCCGAAAATGAAGTGGATCGTTAGCTCAGCTTGTTAGCCAGTTGAAACAGATATTCTTTTAGCTGATACCCTCAATTGGGCGTAGCAGCGAGAAAAAATCACCGAAATATTTATGTTTTAGCCATTAGCTAAGAATCCTAGTTTTGCACCAAATAATATCGTATTTTGTCCGATACAACGCGACAAATAGTCCAAACGAAGAGTGGCACGCCGCGTTGAGTTCGTAACAAATTTTCGAATCGATTAACATTCGAAACTGGATAATTTAGTTATTGACAAGTTTTGTCAAAAAAAAAGTGATGTAATCCCTTATAAAAAATCCCAAAAATGCCCATCAATGTATGTCTCCTAAATGTACCCGAAAATTAAGTGGATTGTTAGCAGCGACAAAAAAAATCACCGAAATATTTATGTTTTTGTCATTAGCTAAGAATCCTAATTTTCCACCAAATTATATCAGTATTTTGTTCGAAACAACGCAACAAACAGTCCAAACGAGGAGTGTTACGCCGCGTTGGGTTCGTAACAAAATTACGAATCGATTGGCATTCAAAACTGAATAATTTAGTTTTTGACAATTTTTGGCCAAAAAAAACGTGATGTAACCCCTTATAAATAGTCCCAAAAATGCCCAATAATGTACGTCTCCTAAAATTACCCGAAAATGAAGAGGATCATTAGCTCAGTTTGTTAGCTAGTTAAAACAGATATTCTTTTAGCTGATACCCTCAATTGGGCGTAGCAGCGAGAAAAAATCACCGAAATATTTATGTTTTAGCCATTAGCTAAGAATCCTAGTTTTGCACCAAATAATATCGTATTTTGTCCGATACAACGCGACAAATAGTCCAAACGAAGAGTGGCACGCCGCGTTGAGTTCGTAACAAATTTTCGAATCGATTAACATTCGAAACTGGATAATTTAGTTATTGACAAGTTTTGTCAAAAAAAACGTAATGTAACCCCTTATAAATAATCCCAAAAATGCCCATTAGTGTATGTCTCCTAAATGTACCCGAAAATTAAGTGGATCGTTAGCAGCGATAAAAAAATCACCGAAATATTTATGTTTTTGTCATTAGCTAAGAATCCTAATTTTCCACCAAATTATATCAGTATTTTGTCCGAAACAACGCAACAAATAGTCCAAACAAGGAGTGTCAAGCCGCGTTGAGTTCGTAACCAAATTTCGATTCGATTGGCGTTCAAAACTGGATAATTTAGTTTTTGACAATTTTTGGCCAAAAAAAACGTGATGTAACCCCTTATAAATAGTCCCAAAAATGCCCAATAATGTACGTCTCCTAAAATTACCCGAAAATGAAGAGGATCATTAGCTCAGTTTGTTAGCTAGTTAAAACAGATATTCTTTTAGCTGATACCCTCAATTGGGCGTAGCAGCGACAAAAATATCACCGAAATATTTATGTTTTTGCCATTAGCTAAGAATCCAAATTTTGCACCAAATAATATCAGAATTTTGTACGAAACAACGCAACAAATAGTCCAAACGAGGAGTGTCACGCCGCGTTGAGTTCGTAGCAAAATTTCGAATCGATTGGCATTCAAAACTGAATAATTTAGATTTCGACAATTTTTAGCAAAAAATTAACGTGATGTCACCCCTTAAAAAAAATGAAAAAATTGTCCAAAAATGTATGTCTCCTAAAATTACCCGAAAATGAAGAGGATCATTAGCTCAGTTTGTTAGCTAGTTAAAACAGATATTCTTTTAGCTGATACCCTCAATTGGGCGTAGTAGCAACCAAAATATCACCGAAATATTTATGTTTTTGCCATTAGCTAAGAATGCTAATTTTGCACCAAATAATATCAGTATTTTGTCCGAAACAACGCAACAAATAGTCCAAAAGACGAGTGTCAAGCCGCGTTGTATTCGTTACCAAAATTCGAACCGATTGGCATTCAAAACTGGATAATTTAGTTTTTGACAATTTTTGCCAAAAAAAACGTGATGAAACCCCTTATAAAAAATGCCAAAAATGCACATTTATGTACCCGTAAATGAAGTGGATCGTTAGCTCACGTTGTTAGCCAGTCAAAACCGTCATTCTTTTAGCTGAGACCCTAAATAAGGCGTAGCAGCGACAAAAAAATCACCAAAATATTTATGTTTTTGCCATTAGCTAAGAATCCTTATTTTGCACCAAATAATATCAGTATTTTGTCCAAAACAACGCAACAAATAGTCCAAACGAGGAGTGTCAAGCCGCGTTGAGTTCGTAACCAAATTTCGAATCGAGTGGCATGCAAAACTGGATAATTTAGTTTTTGACAATTTTTGGCAAAAAAAAACGTAATGTAACCCCTTATAAACAATCCCAAAAATGCCCATTAATGTACGTCTCCTAAAATTACCCGAAAATGAACTGGATCGTTAGCTCAGGTTGTTATCCAGTTAAAACAGATATTCTTTTAGCTGATACCCTCAATTGGGCGTAGCAGCTACAAAAAAATCACCGAAATATTTGTTTTTGCCATTAGCTAAGAATGCTAATTTTGCACCAAATAATATCAGTATTTTGTCCAAAACAACGCAACAAATAGTCCAAACGAGGAGTGTCAAGCCGCGTTGAGTTCGTAACCAAATTTCGAATCGATTGGCATGCAAAACTGGATAATTTAGTTTTTGACAATTTTTGGGCAAAAAAAACGTAATGTAACCCCTTATAAATAATCCCAAAAATGCCCATTAATGTATGTCTCCTAAATGTACCCGAAAATTAAGTGGATCGTTAGCAGCGACAAAAAAATCACCGAAATATTTATGTTTTTGTCATTAGCTAAGAATCCTAATTTTCCACCAAATTATATCAGTATTTTGTCCGAAACAACGCAACAAATAGTCCAAACGAAGAGTGTCACGCCGCGTTGGGTTCGTAACAAAATTACGAATCGATTGGCATTCAAAACTGGATAATTTAGTTTTTGACAATTTTTGGCAAAAAAAAAAACGTGACGTAACCCCTTATAATTAATCCCAAAAATGCCCAATAATGTACGTCTCCTAAAATTACCCGAAAATGAAGAGGATCATTAGCTCAGATTGTTAGCTAGTTAAAACAGATATTCTTTTAGCTGATACCCTCAATTGGGCGTAGCAGCAACCAAAATATCACCGAAATATTTATGTTTTAGCCATTAGCTAGGAATCCTATTTTGCACCAAATAATATCAGTATTTTGTCCGAAACAACGCAACAAATACTCCACACAGGAGTGTCACGCCGCGTTGAGCTCGTAACAAAATTACGAATCGATTGGCATTCAAAACTGAATAATTGACAATTTTTAGCAAAAAAAAATTAAAGTGATGTCACCCCTTAAAAAATAAAAAAATTTTCAAAAAATGTATATCTCCTAAAATTACCCAAAAATGAAGAGGATCGTTAGCTCAGGTCGTTAGCCAGTTAAAACATATATTCTTTTAGCAGATACCCTCAATTGTGCGTAGCAGCGACAAAAATATCACCGAAATTTTTATGTTTTAGCCATTAGCTAAGAATCCTAATTTTCCACCAAATAATATCGTATTTTGTCCGAAACAACGGAACAAATAGTCCAAACGAAGAGTGGCACGCCGCGTTGAGTTCGTAACAAAATTACGAATCTATTGGCATTCAAAACTGGATAATTTATTTTTGACAATTTTTGGCCAAAAAAAAAAACGTGATGTAACCCATTATAAAAAATCCCAAAAATGGCCATTAATGTATGTCTCCTAAATGTACCCGAAAATGACGTGGATCGTTAGCTCAGCTTGTTGTTGAAACAGTTGAAACAGATATTCTTTTAGCTGATACCCTCAAAAAAATCACCGAAATATTTATGTTTTAGCCATTAGCTAGGAATCCTATTTTCCACCAAATAATATCAGTATTTTGTCCGAAACAACGCAACAAATAGTCCACACGAGGAGTGTCAAGCCGAGTTGAGTTCGTAGCAAAATTTCGAATCGATTGGCATTCAAAACTGGATAATTTAGTGTTCGACAATTTTTGTCAAAAAAAAAGTGATGTAACCCCTTATAAATAATCCCAAAAATGCCCATTAATGTATGTCTCCTAAATTTACCCGAAAATTAAGTGGATCGTTTGCAGCGACAAAAAAATCACCGAAATATTTATGTTTTTGTCATTAGCTAAGAATCTCAATTTTCCACCAAATTATATCAGTATTTTGTCCGAAACAGCGCAACAAATAGTCCAAACAAGGAGTGTCAAGCCGCGTTGAGTTCGTAACCAAATTTCGAATCGATTGGCGTTCAAAACTGGATAATTTAGTTTTTGACAATTTTTAGCAAAAAAAAAACGTGATGTAACCCCTTATAAATAGTCCCAAAAATGCCCAATAATGTACGTCTCCTAAAATTACCCGAAAACGAAGAGGATCATTAGCTCAGTTTGTTAGCTAGTTAAAACAGATATTCTTTTAGCTGATACCCTCAATTGGGCGTAGCAGCAACCAAAATATCACCGAAATATTTATGTTTTAGCCATTAGCTAGGAATCCTATTTTGCACCAAATAATATCAGTATTTTGTCCGAAACAACGCAACAAATACTCCACACAGGAGTGTCACGCCGCGTTGAGCTCGTAACAAAATTACGAATCGATTGGCATTCAAAACTGAATAATTGACAATTTTTAGCAAAAAAAAATTAAAGTGATGTCACCCCTTAAAAAATGAAAAAATTGTCAAAAAATGTATATCTCCTAAAATTACCCAAAAATGAAGAGGATCGTTAGCTCAGGTCGTTAGCCAGTTAAAACATATATTCTTTTAGCAGATACCCTCAATTGTGCGTAGCAGCGACAAAAATATCACCGAAATTTTTATGTTTTAGCCATTAGCTAAGAATCCTAATTTTCCACCAAATAATATCGTATTTTGTCCGAAACAACGCAACAAATAGTCCAAACGAAGAGTGGCACGCCGCGTTGAGTTCGTAACAAATTTTCGAATCGATTAACATTCGAAACTGGATAATTTAGTTTTTACAATTTTTCTCAAAAAAAAAGTGATGTAACCCCTTTATAAATAATCCCAAAAATGCCCATTAATGTATGTCTCCTAAATGTACCCGAAATTTAAGTGGATCGTTAGCAGCGACAAAAAAATCACCGAAATATTTATGTTTTAGCCATTAGCTAAGAATCCTAATTTTGCACCAAATTATATCTGTATTTTGTCCGAAACAAAGCGACAAAAAAATCAATGAAATATTTATGTTTTTGCCATTAGCTAAGAATCCTAATTTTCCGCCAAATTATATCAGTATTTTGTCCGAAACAACGCAACAAATAGTCCAAACGAGGAGTGTCAAGCCGAGTTGAGTTCGTAGCAAAATTTCGAATCGATTGGCATTCAAATCTGGATAATTAAGTTTTTGACAATTTTTGGTAAAAAAAAAAAATAATAATAATGATGTAACCCCTTATAAAAAATCCCAAAAACGCACATTAATGTATGTCTCCTAAATGTACCCGAAAATGAAGTGGATCGTTAGCTCACGTTGTTAGTCAGTCAAAACAGTTATTCTTTTAGCTGAGACCCTGAATAAGGAGTAGCAGCGACAAAAATATCACCGAAATATTTATGTTTTTGCCATTAGCTAAGAATCCAAATTTTGCACCAAATAATATCAGAATTTTGTACGAAACAACGCAACAAATAGTCCAAACGACGAGTGTCACGCCGCGTTGAGTTCGTAACCAAATTTCGAATCGATTGGCATTCAAAACTGGATAATTTAGTTTTTGACAATTTTTGGCCAAAAAAAACGTGATGTAACCCCTTATAAATAGTCCCAAAAATGCCCAATAATGTACGTCTCCTAAAATTACCCGAAAATGAAGAGGATCATTAGCTCAGTTTGTTAGCTAGTTAAAACAGATATTCTTTTAGCTGATACCCTCAATTGGGCGTAGCAGCAACCAAAATATCACCGAAATATTTATGTTTTGGCCATTAGCTAGGAATCCTATTTTGCACCAAATAATATCAGTATTTTGTCCGAATTAACGCAACAAATACTCCACACAGGAGTGTCACGCCGCGTTGGGTTCGTAACAAAATTACGAATCGATTGGCATTCAAAACTGGATAATTTAGTTTTTGACAATTTTTGGCCAAAAAAAACGTGATGTAACCCCTTATAAATAATCCCAAAAATGCCCAATAATGTACGTCTCCTAAAATTACACGAAAATGAAGTGGGTCGTTAGCTCAGGTTGTTATCCAGTCAAAACAGATATTCTTTTAGCTGATACCCTCAATTGGGCGTAGCAGCTACAATAAAATCACCGAAATATTTATGTTTTAGCCATTAGCTAGGAATCCTATTTTCCACCAAATAATATCAGTATTTTGTCCGAAACAACGCAACAAATAGTCCACACAGGAGTGTCACGCCGCGTTGAGTTCGTAACAAAATTTCCAATCGAATGGCATTCAATACTGAATAATTGACAATTTTTAGCAAAAAAAATTAAAGTGACTTCACCCCTTAAAAAAATGAAAAAATTGTCAAAAAATGTATATCTTCTAAAATTACCCGAAAATAAAGAGGATCGTTAGCTGACGTTGTTAGCCAGTCAAAACAGTCGTTCTTTTAGCTGAGACCCTCAATTGGGCATAGCAGCGACAAAAAAATCAATGAATTATTTATGTTTCTGCCATTAGCTAAGAATCCTAATTTTGCACCAAATAATATCAGTATTTTTTCCAGAACAACGCAACAAATAGTCCAAACGAGGAGTGTCAAGCCGCGTTGAGTTCGTAACCTAATTTCGAATCGATTGGCATGCAAAACTGGATAATTTAGTTTTTGACAATTTTTGGCCAAAAAAAACGTGATGTAACCCCTTATAAATAATCCCAAAAATGCCCATCAATGCATGTCTCCTAAATGTACCCGAAAATTAAGTGGATCGTTAGCAGCGACAAAAAAATCACCCAAATATTTATGTTTTAGCCATTAGCTAAGAATCCTAATTTTCCACCAAATTATATCAGTATTTTGTCCTAAACAACGCAACAAATAGTCCACACGAGGAGTGTCACTCCTCGTTGAGTTCGTAACCAAATTTCGAATCGATTGGCATTCAAAACTGGATAATTTAGTTTTTGACAATTTTTGGCCAAAAAAAACGTGATGTAACCCCTTATAAATAATCCCAAAAATGCCCATTAATGTATGTCTCCTAAATGTACCCGAAAATGAAGTGGATCGTTAGCAGCGACAAAAAGATCAATGAAATATTTATGTTTTTGCCATTAGCTAAGAATCCTAATTTTCCGCCAAATTAGATCAGTATTTTGTCCCAAACAACGCAACAAATAGTCCAAACGAGGAGTGTCAAGCCGAGTTGAGTTCGTAACAAAATTTCGAATCGATTGGCATTCAAAACTGGATAATTAAGTTTTTACAATTTTTGGTAAAAAAAAAATAATAATAATGATGTAACCCCTTATAAAAAATCCCAAAAATGCACATTAATGTATGTCTCCTAAATGTACCCGAAAATGAAGTGGATCGTTAGCTCACGTTGTTAGTCAGTCAAAACAGTCGTTCTTTTAGCTGAGACCCTCAATTGGGCATAGCAGCGACAAAAAAATCAATGAATTATTTATGTTTCTGCCATTAGCTAAGAATCCTAATTTTGCACCAAATAATATCAGTATTTTGTACTAAACAACGCAACAAATAGTCCACACGAGGAGTGTCACTCCTCGTTGAGTTCGTAACCAAATTTTGAATCGATTGGCATTCAAAACTGGATAATTTAGTTTTTGACAATTTTTGGCCAAAAAAAACGTGATGTAACCCCTTATAAATAATCCCAAAAATGCCCATTAATGTATGTCTCCTAAATGTACCCGAAAATGAAGTGGATCGTTAGCAGCGACAAAAAAATCACCGAAATATTTATGTTTTAGCCATTAGCTAAGAATCCTAATTTTGCACCAAATTATATCTGTATTTTGTCCGAAACAAAGCGACAAAAAGATCAATGAAATATTTATGTTTTTGCCATTAGCTAAGAATCCTAATTTTCCACCAAATTATATCTGTATTTTGTCCGAAACAACGGAACAAATAGTCCAAACGAGGAGTGTCACGCCGCGTTGAGTTCGTAACAAAATTTCCAATCGATTCGCATTCAAAACTGAATAATTTAGATTTTGACAATTTATACAAAAAAAATTAACGTGATGTAACCCCTTAAAAAAATGAAAATATTGTCCAAAAATGTATGTCTCCTAAAATTACCCGAAAATGAAGAGGATCGTTAGCTCAGGTTGTTAGCTAGTTAAAACAGATGTTCTTTTAGCTGATACCCTCAATTTGGCGTAGCAGCGAAAAAATATCACCGAAATATTTATGTTTTAGCCATTAGCTAAAAATCCTAATTTTGAAACAAATAATCAGTATTTTGTTTGAAACAACGCAACAAATAGTCCAACCGAGGAGTGTCACGCCGCGTTGAATTCCTAACCAAAATTCGAATCCATTGCCCTCCAAAACTGAAAATTTAGTTTTTGACAATTTTTGTAAAAAAAAAAGTGATATAACCACTTATAAAAATTCCAAAAATGCCCAATAATGTATGACTCCTAAATGTACCCGTAAATGAAGTGGATCGTTAGCTCAGCTTGTTAGCCAGTTGAAACAGATATTCTTTTAGCTGAGACCCTTAATAAAGCGTAGCAGCGACAAAAAATCAATGAAATGCTTATGTTTTAACCATTAGCTAGGAATCCTAATTTTCTACCAAATTATATCAGTATTTTGTCCGAAACAACGTAACAAATAGTAAATAGAGGAGTGTCACGCCGCGTTGAGTTCGTAACAAAATTCGAATCGATCGGCATTTAAAACTGAATAATTTAGATTTTGAAAAAATGTATGTCTTCTAAAATTACCCGAAAATGAAGAGGATCGTTAGCTCAGGTTGCTAGCTAGTTGAAACAGATATTCTTTTAGCTGATACCCTCAATTGAGCGTAGCAGCAACCAAAAAAATGAGGAGTGTCAAGCCGCGTTGAGTTCGTAACAAAATTTCGAATCGATTGGCATTCAAAGCTGGATAATTTAGTTTTTGACAATTTTTGGTAAAAAAAAAAATAATGGTGTAGACCCTTACAAAAAATCCCAAACATGCCCATTAATGTATGACTCCCAAATGTACCCGTAAATGAAGTGGATCGTTAGCTCAGCTTGTTAGCCAGTTGAAACAGATATTATTTTAGCTGAGACCGTCAATTGGGCGTAGCAGCGACAAAAAAATCACCGAAATATTTATGTTTTAGCTATTAGCTAAGAATCCTAATTTTGAAACAAATAATATCAGTATTTTGTCCGAAACAACGCAACAAATACTCCAAACGACGAGTGTCACGCCGCGTTGAGTTCGTAACCAAATTTCCAATCGATTCGCATTCAAAACTGAATAATTTAGATTTTGACAATTTTTAGCAAAAAAAATTAACGTGTTGTCACCCCTTAAAAAAATGAAAAAATTGTCCAAAAATGTATGTCTCCTAAAATTACCCGAAAATGAAGAGGATCGTTAGCTCAGGTTGTTAGCTAGTTAAAACAGATGTTCTTTTAGCTGATACCCTCAATTGGGCGTAGCAGCGACAAAATATCACCGAAATATTTAGTTTTTAGCCATTAGCTAAATATCCTAATTTTGAAACAAATAATCAGTATTTTGTCCGAAACAACGCATCAAATAGTCCAACCGAGGAGTGTCACGCCGCGTTGAATTCCTAACCAAAATTCGAATCGATTGCCCTCCAAAACTGAATAATTTAGTTTTTGACAATTTTTGTTAAAAAAAAAAATGAAGTAACCACTTATAAAAATTCCAAAAATGCCCATTAATGTATGAATCCTAAATGTACCCGTAAATGAAGTGGATCGTTAGCTCAGCTTGTTAGCCAGTTGAAACAGATATTCTTTTAGCTGAGACCCTTAATAAAGCGTAGCAGCGACAAAAAATCAATGAAATGCTTATGTTTTAACCATTAGCTAGGAATCCTAATTTTCTACCAAATTATATCAGTATTTTGTCCGAAACAACGTAACAAATAGTAAATAGAGGAGTGTCACGCCGCGTTGAGTTCGTAACAAAATTCGAATCGATCGGCATTTAAAACTGAATAATTTAGATTTTGAAAAAATGTATGTCTTCTAAAATTACCCGAAAATGAAGAGGATCGTTAGCTCAGGTTGCTAGCTAGTTGAAACAGATATTCTTTTAGCTGATACCCTCAATTGAGCGTAGCAGCAACCAAAAAAATGAGGAGTGTCAAGCCGCGTTGAGTTCGTAACAAAATTTCGAATCGATTGGCATTCAAAGCTGGATAATTTAGTTTTTGACAATTTTTGGTAAAAAAAAAAATAATGGTGTAGACCCTTACAAAAAATCCCAAACATGCCCATTAATGTATGACTCCCAAATGTACCCGTAAATGAAGTGGATCGTTAGCTCAGCTTGTTAGCCAGTTGAAACAGATATTATTTTAGCTGAGACCGTCAATTGGGCGTAGCAGCGACAAAAAAATCACCGAAATATTTATGTTTTAGCTATTAGCTAAGAATCCTAATTTTGAAACAAATAATATCAGTATTTTGTCCGAAACAACGCAACAAATACTCCAAACGACGAGTGTCACGCCGCGTTGAGTTCGTAACCAAATTTCCAATCGATTCGCATTCAAAACTGAATAATTTAGATTTTGACAATTTTTAGCAAAAAAAATTAACGTGTTGTCACCCCTTAAAAAAATGAAAAAATTGTCCAAAAATGTATGTCTCCTAAAATTACCCGAAAATGAAGAGGATCGTTAGCTCAGGTTGTTAGCTAGTTAAAACAGATGTTCTTTTAGCTGATACCCTCAATTGGGCGTAGCAGCGACAAAATATCACCGAAATATTTAGTTTTTAGCCATTAGCTAAATATCCTAATTTTGAAACAAATAATCAGTATTTTGTCCGAAACAACGCATCAAATAGTCCAACCGAGGAGTGTCACGCCGCGTTGAATTCCTAACCAAAATTCGAATCGATTGCCCTCCAAAACTGAATAATTTAGTTTTTGACAATTTTTGTTAAAAAAAAAAATGAAGTAACCACTTATAAAAATTCCAAAAATGCCCATTAATGTATGAATCCTAAATGTACCCGTAAATGAAGTGGATCGTTAGCTCAGCTTGTTAGCCAGTTGAAACAGATATTCTTTTAGCTGAGACCCTCAATTGAGCGTAGCAGAGACAAAAAAATCACCGAAATATTTATGTTTTAGCCATTAGCTAGGAATCCTAATTTTCCACCAAATTATATCAGTATTTTGTCCGAAACAACGCAACAAATAGTAAATAGAGGAGTGTCACGCCGCGTTGAGTTCGTAACAAAATTCGAATCGATTGGCATTCAAAACTGGATAACTTAGTTTTTGACAAATTTTGGCAAACAAAAAAAGTGATGTAACCCCTTATAAAAAATCCCAAAAATGCCCATTAATGTATGTCTCCTAAATGTACCCGAAATTGAAGTGGATAGTTAGCTCACATTGTTGGCCAGTCAAAACAGTCATTCCTTTAGCTGAGACCCTGAATAAGGCGTAGCAGGGACAAAAAAATCTCCGAAATATTTATGTTTTAGCTATTAGCTAAGAATCCTAATTTTCCACCACATTATATCTGTATTTTGTCCGAAACAACGGAACAAATAGTCCAAACGAGGAGTGTCACGCCGCGTTGAGTTCGTAACAAAATTCGAATCGATTGGCATTCAAAACTGGATAACTTAGTTTTTGACAAATTTTGGCAAACAAAAAAAGTGATGTAACCCCTTATAAAAAATCCGAAAAATGCCCATTAATGTATGTCTCCTAAAATTACCCGAAAATGAAGAGGATCGTTAGCTCAGGTTGTTAGCTAGTTAAAACAGATGTTCTTTTAGCTGATACCCTCAATTGGGCGTAGCAGCGACAAAATATCACCGAAATATTTAGTTTTTAGCCATTAGCTAAATATCCTAATTTTGAAACAAATAATCAGTATTTTGTCCGAAACAACGCATCAAATAGTCCAACCGAGGAGTGTCACGCCGCGTTGAATTCCTAACCAAAATTCGAATCGATTGCCCTCCAAAACTGAATAATTTAGTTTTTGACAATTTTTGTTAAAAAAAAAAATGAAGTAACCACTTATAAAAATTCCAAAAATGCCCATTAATGTATGAATCCTAAATGTACCCGTAAATGAAGTGGATCGTTAGCTCAGCTTGTTAGCCAGTTGAAACAGATATTCTTTTAGCTGAGACCCTCAATTGAGCGTAGCAGAGACAAAAAAATCACCGAAATATTTATGTTTTAGCCATTAGCTAGGAATCCTAATTTTCCACCAAATTATATCAGTATTTTGTCCGAAACAACGCAACAAATAGTAAATAGAGGAGTGTCACGCCGCGTTGAGTTCGTAACAAAATTCGAATCGATTGGCATTCAAAACTGGATAACTTAGTTTTTGACAAATTTTGGCAAACAAAAAAAGTGATGTAACCCCTTATAAAAAATCCCAAAAATGCCCATTAATGTATGTCTCCTAAATGTACCCGAAATTGAAGTGGATAGTTAGCTCACATTGTTGGCCAGTCAAAACAGTCATTCCTTTAGCTGAGACCCTGAATAAGGCGTAGCAGGGACAAAAAAATCTCCGAAATATTTATGTTTTAGCTATTAGCTAAGAATCCTAATTTTCCACCACATTATATCTGTATTTTGTCCGAAACAACGGAACAAATAGTCCAAACGAGGAGTGTCACGCCGCGTTGAGTTCGTAACAAAATTCGAATCGATTGGCATTCAAAACTGGATAACTTAGTTTTTGACAAATTTTGGCAAACAAAAAAAGTGATGTAACCCCTTATAAAAAATCCGAAAAATGCCCATTAATGTATGTCTCCTAAAATTACCCGAAAATGAAGAGGATCGTTAGCTAAGGTTGTTAGCTAGTTAAAACAGATGTTCTTTTAGCTGATACCCTCAATTGGGCGTAGCAGCGACAAAATATCACCGAAATATTTAGTTTTTAGCCATTAGCTAAGAATCCTAATTTTGAAACAAATAATCAGTATTTTGTCCGAAACAACGCAACAAATAGTCCAACCGAGGAAATTCACGCCGCGTTGAATTCCTGACCATAATTCGAATCGATTGCCCTCCAAAACTGAATAATTTAGTTTTTGACAATTTTTGTCAAAAAAAAAAATCCGAAAAATGCACATTAATGTATGTCTCCTAAATGTACCCGAAAATGAAGTGGATCGTTAGCTCAGCTTGTTAGCTAGTTAAAACAGATATTATTTTAGCTGATACCCTCAATTGGGCGTAGCAGCGAAAAAAAAAATCACCGAAATATTTATATTTTTGCCATTAGTTAAGAATCCTATTTTTGCACCGCGTTGGGTTCGTTAAAAGTTTCGAATCGATTGGCATTTAAACCTAAAATGTTTGTTATTGTTAAAAAAAAGTCACGTTTAAGCCCATGAAAAAAAATGAAAAATATGCTCGTCTTAAATTTACCTGAAAGTGATATGTATCGTCAGCTTCGGTTGTAAGTTAGTCAAGGCATCCCATCTTTGAGCCAAGACACTATTTAAGTTAATTACGACGAAAAAAGTTGAGAAAAAGTATTGTTTTTAACAAAGGGCCCTAACAAATAAAAACAAAAAACACTATTGTTTTACACTTGTTATCTGTCAATGAAAATATGTTTTTGTTTTAAACCCGCTGCGAAAGACCCAGCATGAGAATTGTTTTTAATTATAAATAGGAATCAGCAATATCTGTAGCTTAACTTGATAGTTGGTTATTTTAGGCCATAGGGTGGCAGATAGACAGCTGGATACGAATTTGGTAAGAAATTATTTATTTGTACGTGAAACCAGGTTGGTTTGGTGGGGGCTATAATAACACACAAGCACAAATATATATATATATAAGTATATAGCGACACTCTTTTATATTGTCAACACTAAAAAAAAAACATAAGAACTCTTTCATTTGAAAAAAAATTGCTGTATTCATTTTCCTATCCTTTTTGTGATTGGGTTTTGTAAATAAGTATAAGTATTTGTTGGCCGGTGTGACCGGCCAAATGTATATGGATGTTTGTGTACTTATATGTATTTATAAAAGAATGACAAGATTGCCTGTTTTATTTGAATTTTACAGGTACACTTCTCTTCTTTTTGGGTCACTTAGTTTTTAAACTATTGATTGTACGTTTGTTTCATTTGTTTGTGTGTTGATTTGTAGTTTTAAACTGTTTTTTTTTTCACTTAAATATAAATGCATTTTTATTTGTTGTACACTCACCGGAGTTAATTTTAGTCCTTTTGTGTGTTTGTGTTGAAATCCTTTTCGTTGAGCTGGAAATAAATACATATACATATATAAGAAATTAGATGTAATTACAATAAGTTGTACATGTTACGTGTTGTATGTAAAAACAAAACTGGCCAACTTACCTTTTAGTAAAAATTATTCGTCCGCTACGTTCGTCTTTATCAAGCAGTCAGCTTCTAATGAGCTCTGCTGAAGCAGAGTTCAGTCAATAAGAAAATTAGAGAGCGAAAAAAAGATGGCCGCGTCGCCCTTACGGAATGCTTCCAATGCACTGTGCCAAAAATAACAAGAATGAGTTTTGTACATATAAATATTTTTTGCATATATATATATAATTTATTAATTAATTAATAATGAAATACAAATAGTACAAAATAATATATAAATAAGTACTTAGAAATAAGAAAGATGAAAACAATGAGAAGTAAATGGTAATAAGTAATAAATAATATTGTATTGTACATGACAATGTATTAATTATTAATTTGTAAAAAAAAAGAGGATTATTAGTTAATGCATGGTATTTAAGCAGTATTTCTCCGATTTAGATTATTACGTTTTTATTTTCTTTAAATTAATCATTCCCTTTTTTTTGCCAAGTGAGCGAACCGTTCGCTTTTGCTGATACAGAGAGGCGAGAGAGAGAGAGAGAGAGAGAGAGAGAGAGAGGAAGGAGTGAGCATTTTTAATTCAGAGAGTGGAGTGAAAACAGAAAGGGGAAAAATACATTACACTTTCGTTCAATACTCCGCATTAATATATATGTACAATGTACATATGTAAAGCAGCTGAACAACGCTCCGCAAAAAGATGAGAGAAGAAAGAATATGGGGGAAAATACGTTACATTTTCATTGAATACTGCGTACATAAGCAGCTAAATAACGGACCGCAAAAAGAATAGACAAGAACAAGAAATGTAATGGTAGTGATGCGCGCTAGGTCTAATTTGGTGGTTGTTTTTTGGTCTTTGCTTACGTTTCGTTGCTGGTGTTGTTTGTCAGAGTATAAAATGCCAAAAACCTATCCAAACGACCCGTTATTGATGTTGTATGTACATATGTATTGTGCCGAATATTTATGTGACATTATAATGATAAAAACGTACATACATACATGTATAACTGTATGGGCTAAATGGGCTAAATGGCGTTTGCATTTGTTAATGGGTTTATAGGTATTTTTTTTGGTTTTTATCGCTAGATTTAAATTTGGCCTACTTATCACTTATTAAATACATTTTGTGCCCTTGCATACATACATATATTTAATTTTTTTGTGTTTACTTCTTTTTGTTTAGTTTGCGGCAACATAGTTACACCAATTCTATTTTAAAGAAAAAATGTCAGTCATATAATCTCCTAAAGGGAGCAGTGCCTAATGTAAAGCAGAGGGACAAATAAGGAAACATTTGTTAAAGATTAGTAGTACTCGAGAACAAGACAATATTTAAACACATTATTTTAACTTACAAATTGTACCAAAATGTTTAGGTCTCCTAATTGAACCGGAAAATTATGTCGGTCGTTGGCTAATGTTGTTAGCTAGTCAAAACAGACATTATTTTAACTGCATAACTTAATAAGTACAAGAACGACATAAAAAAAACCAAAAAATTTCTGTTTTTGCCTTTAGTTATGATTTCTAATTTTGTTTTAGCTAAGAATCCTAATTTTCCACCAAATAATATCTGTATTTTGTCCGAAACAACGGAACAAATAGTCCAAACGACGAGTGCCACGCCGCGTTGAGTTCGTAACAAAATTTCAAATCGATTGGCATTCAAAACTGAATAATTTAGAATTTGAAAATTTTTAGCAAAAAAAATTAACGTGATGTCACCCCTTAAAAAAATAAACAAATTGTCCAAAAATGTATGTCTCCTAAAATTACCCCAAAAAGGAAGAGGATCGTTAGCTCAGGTTGTTAGCTAGTTAAAACAGATATTCTTTTAGCTGATACCCTCAATTGGGCGTAACAGCGACAAAATATCACCGAAATATTTAGTTTTTAGCCATTAGCTAAGAATCCTAATTTTGAAACAAATAATCAGTATTTTGTCCGAAACAACGCAACAAATAGTCCAACCGAGGAAATTCACGCCGCGTTGAATTCCTGACCATAATTCGAATCGATTGCCCTCCAAAACTGAATAATTTAGTTTTTGACAATTTTTGTCAAAAAAAAAAAATAATGATGTAACCCCTTATAAAAAATCCGAAAAATGCCCATTAATGTATGTCTCCTAAATGTACCCGAAAATGAAGTGGATCGTTAGCTCAGCTTGTTAGCTAGTTAAAACAGATATTATTTTAGCTGATACCCTCAATTGGGCGTAGCAGCGAAAAAAAAAATCACCGAAATATTTATATTTTTGCCATTAGTTAAGAATCCTATTTTTGCACCGCGTTGGGTTCGTTAAAAGTTTCGAATCGATTGGCATTTAAACCTAAAATGTTTGTTATTGTTAAAAAAAAGTCACGTTTAAGCCCATGAAAAAAAATGAAAAATATGCTCGTCTTAAATTTACCTGAAAGTGATATGTATCGTCAGCTTCGGTTGTAAGTTAGTCAAGGCATCCCATCTTTGAGCCAAGACACTATTTAAGTTAATTACGACGAAAAAAGTTGAGAAAAAGTATTGTTTTTAACAAAGGGCCCTAACAAATAAAAACAAAAAACACTATTGTTTTACACTTGTTATCTGTCAATGAAAATATGTTTTTGTTTTAAACCCGCTGCGAAAGACCCAGCATGAGAATTGTTTTTAATTATAAATAGGAATCAGCAATATCTGTAGCTTAACTTGATAGTTGGTTATTTTAGGCCATAGGGTGGCAGATAGACAGCTGGATACGAATTTGGTAAGAAATTATTTATTTGTACGTGAAACCAGGTTGGTTTGGTGGGGGCTATAATAACACACAAGCACAAATATATATATATATATAAGTATATAGCGACACTCTTTTATATTGTCAACACTAAAAAAAAAACATAAGAACTCTTTCATTTGAAAAAAAATTGCTGTATTCATTTTCCTATCCTTTTTGTGATTGGGTTTTGTAAATAAGTATAAGTATTTGTTGGCCGGTGTGACCGGCCAAATGTATATGGATGTTTGTGTACTTATATGTATTTATAAAAGAATGACAAGATTGCCTGTTTTATTTGAATTTTACAGGTACACTTCTCTTCTTTTTGGGTCACTTAGTTTTTAAACTATTGATTGTACGTTTGTTTCATTTGTTTGTGTGTTGATTTGTAGTTTTAAACTGTTTTTTTTTTTCACTTAAATATAAATGCATTTTTATTTGTTGTACACTCACCGGAGTTAATTTTAGTCCTTTTGTGTGTTTGTGTTGAAATCCTTTTCGTTGAGCTGGAAATAAATACATATACATATATAAGAAATTAGATGTAATTACAATAAGTTGTACATGTTACGTGTTGTATGTAAAAACAAAACTGGCCAACTTACCTTTTAGTAAAAATTATTCGTCCGCTACGTTCGTCTTTATCAAGCAGTCAGCTTCTAATGAGCTCTGCTGAAGCAGAGTTCAGTCAATAAGAAAATTAGAGAGCGAAAAAAAGATGGCCGCGTCGCCCTTACGGAATGCTTCCAATGCACTGTGCCAAAAATAACAAGAATGAGTTTTGTACATATAAATATTTTTTGCATATATATATATAATTTATTAATTAATTAATAATGAAATACAAATAGTACAAAATAATATATAAATAAGTACTTAGAAATAAGAAAGATGAAAACAATGAGAAGTAAATGGTAATAAGTAATAAATAATATTGTATTGTACAATGTATTAATTATTAATTTGTAAAAAAAAAGAGGATTATTAGTTAATGCATGGTATTTAAGCAGTATTTCTCCGATTTAGATTATTACGTTTTTATTTTCTTTAAATTAATCATTCCCTTTTTTTTGCCAAGTGAGCGAACCGTTCGCTTTTGCTGATACAGAGAGGCGAGAGAGAGAGAGAGAGAGAGAGAGAGAGAGAGAGAGAGAGAGAGGAAGGAGTGAGCATTTTTAATTCAGAGAGTGGAGTGAAAACAGAAAGGGGAAAAATACATTACACTTTCGTTCAATACTCCGCATTAATATATATGTACAATGTACATATGTAAAGCAGCTGAACAACGCTCCGCAAAAAGATGAGAGAAGAATATGGGGGAAAATACGTTACATTTTCATTGAATACTGCGTACATAAGCAGCTAAATAACGGACCGCAAAAAGAATAGACAAGAACAAGAAATGTAATGGTAGTGATGCGCGCTAGGTCTAATTTGGTGGTTGTTTTTTGGTCTTTGCTTACGTTTCGTTGCTGGTGTTGTTTGTCAGAGTATAAAATGCCAAAAACCTATCCAAACGACCCGTTATTGATGTTGTATGTACATATGTATTGTGCCGAATATTTATGTGACATTATAATGATAAAAACGTACATACATACATGTATAACTGTATGGGCTAAATGGGCTAAATGGCGTTTGCATTTGTTAATGGGTTTATAGGTATTTTTTTTGGTTTTTATCGCTAGATTTAAATTTGGCCTACTTATCACTTATTAAATACATTTTGTGCCCTTGCATACATACATATATTTAATTTTTTTGTGTTTACTTCTTTTTGTTTAGTTTGCGGCAACATAGTTACACCAATTCTATTTTAAAGAAAAAATGTCAGTCATATAATCTCCTAAAGGGAGCAGTGCCTAATGTAAAGCAGAGGGACAAATAAGGAAACATTTGTTAAAGATTAGTAGTACTCGAGAACAAGACAATATTTAAACACATTATTTTAACTTACAAATTGTACCAAAATGTTTAGGTCTCCTAATTGAACCGGAAAATTATGTCGGTCGTTGGCTAATGTTGTTAGCTAGTCAAAACAGACATTATTTTAACTGCATAACTTAATAAGTACAAGAACGACATAAAAAAAACCAAAAAATTTCTGTTTTTGCCTTTAGTTATGATTTCTAATTTTGTTTTAGCTAAGAATCCTAATTTTTCACCAAATAATATCTGTATTTTGTCCGAAACAACGGAACAAATAGTCCAAACGACGAGTGCCACGCCGCGTTGAGTTCGTAACAAAATTTCAAATCGATTGGCATTCAAAACTGAATAATTTAGAATTTGAAAATTTTTAGCAAAAAAAATTAACGTGATGTCACCCCTTAAAAAAATAAACTAATTGTCCAAAAATGTATGTCTCCTAAAATTACCCCAAAAAGGAAGAGGATCGTTAGCTCAGGTTGTTAGCTAGTTAAAACAGATATTCTTTTAGCTGATACCCTCAATTGGGCGTAACAGCGACAAAATATCACCGAAATATTTAGTTTTTAGCCATTAGCTAAGAATCCTAATTTTGAAACAAATAATCAGTATTTTGTCCGAAACAACGCAACAAATAGTCCAACCGAGGAAATTCACGCCGCGTTGAATTCCTGACCATAATTCGAATCGATTGCCCTCCAAAACTGAATAATTTAGTTTTTGACAATTTTTGTCAAAAAAAAAAAAAATAATGATGTAACCCCTATTAAAAAATCCCAAAAATGCCCATTGATGTATGACTCCTTAATGTACCCGTAAATGAAGTGGATCGTTAGCTCAGCTTGTTAGCCAGTTGAAACAGATATTCTTTTAGCTGAGACCGTCAATTGGGCGTAGCAGCGACAAAAAAATCACCGAAATATTTATGTTTTAGCTATTAGCTAAGAATCCTAATTTTGAAACAAATAATATCAGTATTTTGTCCGAAACAATGCAACAAATACTCCAAACGACGAGTGTCACGCCGCGTTGAGTTCGTAACAAGATTTCGAATCGATCGGCATTTAAAACTGAATAACTTAGATTTTTAGCAAAAAAAAATTAAAGTGATGTCACCCCTTAAAAAAATAAACAAATTGTCAAAAAATGTGTGTCTCCTAAAATTACCCGAAAATGAAGAGGATCGTTAGCTAAGGTTGTTAGCTAGTTAAAACAGATATTCTTTTCGCTGATACCCTCAATTTGGCGTAGCAGCGAAAAAATATCACCGAAATATTTATGTTTTAGCCATTGGCTAAGAATCCTAATTTTGAAACAAATAATCAGTATTTTGTCCGAAACAGCGCAACAAATAGTCCAACCGAGGAGTGTCACGCCGCGTTGAATTCCTAACCAAAATTCGAATCGATTGCCCTCCAAAACTGAATAATTTAGTTTTTGACAATTTTTGTTAAAAAAAAAAATGAAGTAACCACTTATAAAAATTCCAAAAATGCCCATTAATGTATGAATCCTAAATGTACCCGTAAATGAAGTGGATCGTTAGCTCAGCTTGTTAGCCAGTTGAAACAGATATTCTTTTAGCTGAGACCCTCAATTGAGCGTAGCAGAGACAAAAAAATCACCGAAATATTTATGTTTTAGCCATTAGCTAGGAATCCTAATTTTCCACCAAATTATATCAGTATTTTGTCCGAAACAACGCAACAAATAGTAAATAGAGGAGTGTCACGCCGCGTTGAGTTCGTAACAAAATTCGAATCGATTGGCATTCAAAACTGGATAACTTAGTTTTTGACAAATTTTGGCAAACAAAAAAAGTGATGTAACCCCTTATAAAAAATCCCAAAAATGCCCATTAATGTATGTCTCCTAAATGTACCCGAAATTGAAGTGGATAGTTAGCTCACATTGTTGGCCAGTCAAAACAGTCATTCCTTTAGCTGAGACCCTGAATAAGGCGTAGCAGGGACAAAAAAATCTCCGAAATATTTATGTTTTAGCTATTAGCTAAGAATCCTAATTTTCCACCACATTATATCTGTATTTTGTCCGAAACAACGGAACAAATAGTCCAAACGATGAGTGTCACGCCGCGTTGAGTTCGTAACAAAATTCGAATCGATTGGCATTCAAAACTGGATAACTTAGTTTTTGACAAATTTTGGCAAACAAAAAAAGTGATGTAACCCCTTATAAAAAATCCGAAAAATGCCCATTAATGTATGTCTCCTAAAATTACCCGAAAATGAAGAGGATCGTTAGCTAAGGTTGTTAGCTAGTTAAAACAGATGTTCTTTTAGCTGATACCCTCAATTGGGCGTAGCAGCGACAAAATATCACCGAAATATTTAGTTTTTAGCCATTAGCTAAGAATCCTAATTTTGAAACAAATAATCAGTATTTTGTCCGAAACAACGCAACAAATAGTCCAACCGAGGAAATTCACGCCGCGTTGAATTCCTGACCATAATTCGAATCGATTGCCCTCCAAAACTGAATAATTTAGTTTTTGACAATTTTTGTCAAAAAAAAAAAATCCGAAAAATGCACATTAATGTATGTCTCCTAAATGTACCCGAAAATGAAGTGGATCGTTAGCTCAGCTTGTTAGCTAGTTAAAACAGATATTATTTTAGCTGATACCCTCAATTGGGCGTAGCAGCGAAAAAAAAAATCACCGAAATATTTATATTTTTGCCATTAGTTAAGAATCCTATTTTTGCACCGCGTTGGGTTCGTTAAAAGTTTCGAATCGATTGGCATTTAAACCTAAAATGTTTGTTATTGTTAAAAAAAAGTCACGTTTAAGCCCATGAAAAAAAATGAAAAATATGCTCGTCTTAAATTTACCTGAAAGTGATATGTATCGTCAGCTTCGGTTGTAAGTTAGTCAAGGCATCCCATCTTTGAGCCAAGACACTATTTAAGTTAATTACGACGAAAAAAGTTGAGAAAAAGTATTGTTTTTAACAAAGGGCCCTAACAAATAAAAACAAAAAACACTATTGTTTTACACTTGTTATCTGTCAATGAAAATATGTTTTTGTTTTAAACCCGCTGCGAAAGACCCAGCATGAGAATTGTTTTTAATTATAAATAGGAATCAGCAATATCTGTAGCTTAACTTGATAGTTGGTTATTTTAGGCCATAGGGTGGCAGATAGACAGCTGGATACGAATTTGGTAAGAAATTATTTATTTGTACGTGAAACCAGGTTGGTTTGGTGGGGGCTATAATAACACACAAGCACAAATATATATATATATAAGTATATAGCGACACTCTTTTATATTGTCAACACTAAAAAAAAAACATAAGAACTCTTTCATTTGAAAAAAAATTGCTGTATTCATTTTCCTATCCTTTTTGTGATTGGGTTTTGTAAATAAGTATAAGTATTTGTTGGCCGGTGTGACCGGCCAAATGTATATGGATGTTTGTGTACTTATATGTATTTATAAAAGAATGACAAGATTGCCTGTTTTATTTGAATTTTACAGGTACACTTCTCTTCTTTTTGGGTCACTTAGTTTTTAGACTATTGATTGTACGTTTGTTTCATTTGTTTGTGTGTTGATTTGTAGTTTTAAACTGTTTGTTTTTTTTTCACTTAAATATAAATGCATTTTTATTTGTTGTACACTCACCGGAGTTAATTTTAGTCCTTTTGTGTGTTTGTGTTGTAATCCTTTTCGTTGAGCTGGAAATAAATACATATACATATATAAGAAATTAGATGTAATTACAATAAGTTGTACATGTTACGTGTTGTATGTAAAAACAAAACTGGCCAACTTACCTTTTAGTAAAAATTATTCGTCCGCTACGTTCGTCTTTATCAAGCAGTCAGCTTCTAATGAGCTCTGCTGAAGCAGAGTTCGGTCAATAAGAAAATTAGAGAGCGAAAAAAAGATGGCCGCGTCGCCCTTACGGAATGCTTCCAATGCACTGTGCCAAAAATAACAAGAATGAGTTTTGTACATATAAATATTTTTTGCATATATATATATAATTTATTAATTAATTAATAATGAAATACAAATAGTACAAAATAATATATAAATAAGTACTTAGAAATAAGAAAGATGAAAACAATGAGAAGTAAATGGTAATAAGTAATAAATAATATTGTATTGTACATGACAATGTATTAATTATTAATTTGTAAAAAAAAGAGGATTATTAGTTAATGCATGGTATTTAAGCAGTATTTCTCCGATTTAGATTATTACGTTTTTATTTTCTTTAAATTAATCATTCCCTTTTTTTTTGCCAAGTGAGCGAACCGTTCGCTTTTGCTGATACAGAGAGGCGAGAGAGAGAGAGAGAGAGAGAGAGAGAGAGAGAGAGAGAGAGAGAGAGAGAGAGAGAGAGAGAGAGAGAGAGAGAGAGAGAGAGAGAGGGAGAGAGAGAGAGAGAGAGAGGAAGGAGTGAGCATTTTCAATTCAGAGAGTGGAGTGAAAACAGAGAGGGGAAAAATACATTACACTTTCGTTCAATACTCCGCATTAATATATATGTACAATGTACATATGTAAAGCAGCTGAACAACGCTCCGCAAAAAGATGAGAGAAGAAAGAATATGGGGGAAAATACGTTACATTTTCATTGAATACTGCGTACATAAGCAGCTAAATCACGGACCGCAAAAAGAATAGACAAGAAACAAGAAATGTAATGGTAGTGATGCGCGCTAGGTCTAATTTGGTGGTTGTTTTTTGGTCTTTGCTTACGTTTCGTTGCTGGTGTTGTTTGTCAGAGTATAAAATGCCAAAAACCTATCCAAACGACCCGTTATTGATGTTGTATGTACATATGTATTGTGCCGAATATTTATGTGACATTATAATGATAAAAACGTACATACATACATGTATAACTGTATGGGCTAAATGGGCTAAATGGCGTTTGCATTTGTTAATGGGTTTATAGGTATTTTTTTTGGTTTTTATCGCTAGATTTAAATTTGGCCTACTTATCACTTATTAAATACATTTTGTGCCCTTGCATACATTCATATATTTAATTTTTTTGTGTTTACTTCTTTTTGTTTAGTTTGCGGCAACATAGTTACACCAATTCTATTTTAAAGAAAAAATGTCAGTCATATAATCTCCTAAAGGGAGCAGTGCCTAATGTAAAGCAGAGGGACAAATAAGGAAACATTTGTTAAAGATTAGTAGTACTCGAGAACAAGACAATATTTAAACACATTATTTTAACTTACAAATTGTACCAAAATGTTTAGGTCTCCTAATTGAACCGGAAAATTATGTCGGTCGTTGGCTAATGTTGTTAGCTAGTCAAAACAGACATTATTTTAACTGCATAACTTAATAAGTACAAGAACGACATAAAAAAAACCAAAAAATTTCTGTTTTTGCCTTTAGTTATGATTTCTAATTTTGTTTTAGCTAAGAATCCTAATTTTCCACCAAATAATATCTGTATTTTGTCCGAAACAACGGAACAAATAGTCCAAACGACGAGTGCCACGCCGCGTTGAGTTCGTAACAAAATTTCAAATCGATTGGCATTCAAAACTGAATAATTTAGAATTTGAAAATTTTTAGCAAAAAAAATTAACGTGATGTCACCCCTTAAAAAAATAAACAAATTGTCCAAAAATGTATGTCTCCTAAAATTACCCCAAAAAGGAAGAGGATCGTTAGCTCAGGTTGTTAGCTAGTTAAAACAGATATTCTTTTAGCTGATACCCTCAATTGGGCGTAACAGCGACAAAATATCACCGAAATATTTAGTTTTTAGCCATTAGCTAAGAATCCTAATTTTGAAACAAATAATCAGTATTTTGTCCGAAACAACGCAACAAATAGTCCAACCGAGGAAATTCACGCCGCGTTGAATTCCTGACCATAATTCGAATCGATTGCCCTCCAAAACTGAATAATTTAGTTTTTGACAATTTTTGTCAAAAAAAAAAAAAAATAATGATGTAACCCCTATTAAAAAATCCCAAAAATGCCCATTGATGTATGACTCCTTAATGTACCCGTAAATGAAGTGGATCGTTAGCTCAGCTTGTTAGCCAGTTGAAACAGATATTCTTTTAGCTGAGACCGTCAATTGGGCGTAGCAGCGACAAAAAAATCACCGAAATATTTATGTTTTAGCTATTAGCTAAGAATCCTAATTTTGAAACAAATAATATCAGTATTTTGTCCGAAACAATGCAACAAATACTCCAAACGACGAGTGTCACGCCGCGTTGAGTTCGTAACAAGATTTCGAATCGATCGGCATTTAAAACTGAATAACTTAGATTTTTAGCAAAAAAAAATTAAAGTGATGTCACCCCTTAAAAAAATAAACAAATTGTCAAAAAATGTGTGTCTCCTAAAATTACCCGAAAATGAAGAGGATCGTTAGCTAAGGTTGTTAGCTAGTTAAAACAGATATTCTTTTAGCTGATACCCTCAATTGGGCGTAGCAGCGAAAAAAAAAATCACCGAAATATTTATATTTTTGCCATTAGTTAAGAATCCTATTTTGGCACCGCGTTGGGTTCGTTAAAAGTTTCGAATCGCTTGGCATTTAATCCTAAAAACTTTTGTTAATGCTCAAAAAAGTCACGTTTAAGCCTATGAGAAAAATGAAAAATATGCACGTCTTAAATTTACCTGAAAGTGATATGGATCGTCACCTTCGGTTGTAAGTTGGTCAAGGCATCCCATCTTTGAGCCAAGACACTATTTAAATTAATTACGGCGAAAAAAGTTGAGAAACAGTATTGTTTTTAACAAAGGGCCCTAACAAATAAAAACAACAAACACTATTGTTTTACACTTGTTATCTGTCAATGAAAATATTTTTTTGTTTTAAACCCGCTGCGAAAGACCCAGCATGAGAATTGTTTTTAATTATAAATAGGAATCAGCAATATCTGTAGCTTAACTTGATAGTTGGTTATTTTAGGCCATAGGGTGGCAGATAGACAGCTGGATACGAATTTGGTAAGAAATTATTTATTTGTACGTGAAACCAGGTTGGTTTGGTGGGGGCTATAATAACACACAAGCACAAATATATATATATATAAGTGTATATAGCGACACTCTTTTATATTGTCAACACTAAAAAAAAAACATAAGAACTCTTTCATTTGAAAAAAAATTGCTGTATTCATTTTCCTATCCTTTTTGTGATTGGGTTTTGTAAATAAGTATAAGTATTTGTTGGCCGGTGTGACCGGCCAAATGTATATGGATGTTTGTGTACTTATATGTATTTATAAAAGAATGACAAGATTGCCTGTTTTATTTGAATTTTACAGGTACACTTCTCTTCTTTTTGGGTCACTTAGTTTTTAAACTATTGATTGTACGTTTGTTTCATTTGTTTGTGTGTTGATTTGTAGTTTTAAACTGTTTTTTTTTTCACTTAAATATAAATGCATTTTTATTTGTTGTACACTCACCGGAGTTAATTTTAGTCCTTTTGTGTGTTTGTGTTGTAATCCTTTTCGTTGAGCTGGAAATAAATACATATACATATATAAGAAATTAGATGTAATTACAATAAGTTGTACATGTTACGTGTTGTATGTAAAAACAAAACTGGCCAACTTACCTTTTAGTAAAAATTATTCGTCCGCTACGTTCGTCTTCATCAAGCAGTCAGCTTCTAATGAGCTCTGCTGAAGCAGAGTTCGGTCAATAAGAAAATTAGAGAGCGAAAAAAAGATGGCCGCGTCGCCCTTACGGAATGCTTCCAATGCACTGTGCCAAAAATAACAAAAATGAATTTTGTAGATATAAACATTTTTTGCATATATATATATAATTTATTAATTTATTAATAATGAAATACGAATAGTACAAAATAATATATATATAAATAAGTAATTAGAAATAAGAAAGTTGAAAACAATGAGAAGTAAATAGGTAATAAGTAATAAATAATATTGTACATGACAATTTATTAATTATTAATTTGTAATAAAAGGAGGATTATTAGTAAATGCATGGTATTTAAGCAGTATTTCTTCGATTTAGATTATTACGTTTTTATCTTCTTTAAATTAAACATTCCCTTTTTTTCGCCAAGTGAGCGAACCGTTCGCTTTTGCTGATACAGAGAGGTGAGAGAGAGAGAGAGAGAGAGAGAGAGGAAGGAGTGAGCATTTTTAATTCAGAGAGTGGAGTGAAAACAGAGAGAGGGAAAAAATACGTTACACTTTCGTTAAGTACTCCGCATTAATATATATGTACAATGTACATATGTAAAGCAGCTGAACAACGCCCCGCATAAAGATGAGAGAAGACAGAAATTGGGGAAAATACGTTACACTTTCGTTGAATACTGTGTACATATAAAAGGCAGCTGAGTAACGGACCGCAAAAAGAATAGACAAGAAAAAGAAAAGTAATGGTAGTGATGCGCGAAAAAGCACAGGTAACTTGTAGGAATGGCGCCAAAAATGGTTGCGGATAATTTGTCTGCTGCCCTGCTTTGAATGTGTACATATTGATATGTATACATGCATACATTTTTGATTCTCTGGCCACGCCTTCGTGGTGTGTGTGTGTGTGTGTGTCTTTGCACGCTAGGTCTAATTTGGTGGTTGTTTTTTAGTCTTTGCTTTCGTTACGTTGCTGGTGTTGTTTGTCAGAGTATAAAATGCCGAAAATCTATCCAAACGACCCGTTATTGATGTTGTATGTACATATGTATTGTACCGAATATTTATGTGATATTATAATGATAGGAACGTACATACATTCATGTGTAACTATATGGGTTAAATTGCGTTTTCATTTGTTAATGGGTTAATCAGTATTTTTTTGGTTTTTATCGCTGGATTTTAATTTGGCCTAGCCATCAATCATCGTCACCTCTCCCCTTGCACACGCTCTGTTTATGACTGATTAAATACATTTAGTGTGCCCACATACATATATTTAATTTTTTGTGTTTACTTGTTTTTGTTTAGTTTGCGGCAACACCGTTACACCAATGGTATTTCAAAGAAAAATCATATAATTGGACCGGAACATTTTTAGCTAGTCAAAACAAATATTCTTTTAACTGAGTACCTCAATTAGGACTAATAACGACAAAAAACCGACAAATTCCTGTTTTTTCCTTTAGTCATGAATTTTAGTTTTCAGTATTTTTTCCGAAGCAACGCAAGAAATGATCCAAATATAGAGTGTTATACTGCGTTGAGTTTAACATAAAATTTCCAATTAATTGGCATTCAAAACTGAAAACTTTACAAAAAACATGATCAAATGCCTGAACAAATTTGACAAAAATTTAAGTTTCCTAAACGTATCCGAAAATGAAGTGGATCGTTAGCTTAGGTTGTTAGCCAGTCAAAACAGTTATTCTTGAAGCTGAGACCCTCAGTTAGGCGTAGTAGCGACAAAATAATCACCGAAATGTTTATGTTATTGCCATTAGCTAAGAATCCTAGTTTTCCATCAAATAGTATCAGTATTTTGTCTGAATCAACGCAACAAATAGTCCACACGAGGAGTGTCACGCCGCGTTGAGTTCGTAACAAAATTTCGAATCGATTGACATTCAAAACTAAAATATGCAGTTTTTCAAAATTTTTGGCAAAACAAAAAAAACATGATGTAACCTTTGAATTTTACAGGTACCCTTTACTTTTTTTTTGGGTAACTTAAGTTTTGTATTGTTTTTTATTGCAAACTTTTGGCTAGTGTGCCTGTGAGGCCGGTGCGTATGTATGTACTTATTTATTAAAACACTTATTGTTTGTCCGTTTGTTTCATTTGTTTGTGTGTTGATTTGTAGTTTTAAACTGTTTTTGTTTTTTTTTCACTTAAATATAAATGCATTATTAATTTGTTGGCCACTCACTTGAGTTAATTTTAATCCTTGTGTGTGTTTGTGCTGTAATCCTTTCGTGTTTCGTTGAGCTGGAAATAAATACATAAACATATATGAGAAGTTAGATATAGTTACAACGAGTTGTACATGTTACATGTTTTACGTAAAAACAAAATTGGCCAACTTACCCTTTAGTATAAATTACTTGTCCGCTACGTCCGTCTTCATCAAGCAGTCCGCTTCTAATGAGCTCTGCTCAAGCATAGTTCGGTCAATAAGAGAATTAAAGAGCGAAAAAAATTATGGCCGCGACACCCTTACGGAATGTTTCCAATACACTGTGCCAAAAATAACTAGAATGAGTCTTGTACATATATGTATTTGAACATATAGTAAAGAGTGAATACAAATTTTTTAAAATTAATTTATTAATAATGAAATACGAATAGTACAAAATAATATATAAATATGTAATTAGAAATATCTAATTTAAAAGTAATGATAAGTAAATAAATAAGTAATAAGTAGTAAATAAGTTTTAAATAATGTTATAATGTACATGAACATTTATTAATTATTAATTTGGAATAAAAAGAATTTAAGCAGTCTTTCTTCGATTTAGATTATTACGTTTTTATTTTCTTTAAATTAAACATTTCCTTTTTTCGCCAAGTGAGCGAGCCGTTCGCTTCGTCTGATACAGAGAGGTGAGAGAAAGAGAGAGGGAGGAGTGAGAAATTTCAAGTCAGAGAGTGGTGTAAACACAGAGAGGGGAAAAATACGTTACACTTTCGTTGAATACTCCGCATTAATATGTATGTACAATGTTCATTGTACATATGTGAAGCAGCTAAACAACGCCCCGCAAAAAGATGAGTTAAGAGATGACAAAAATAAGAAAAGTAATGGTACGGGTGCAAAAATGGTTGCGGTCAATTTGTTGGATGTGTACATATGTTTGACATGCATGCAAATGTCAATTTGATTCTCTGGACATGTCTTGCACGCTAGGTCCAGTTTGGTGGTGGGTTTTGCTTTGATTACATCTTGTTGCTGATGGCGGTTGTCAGAGTGTAAAATGCCGGCAATCACAGGCCGAAAACCTATCCAAACGATCCGTTAATTTTGTATGTACATATGTATGTAAGTAATAGGAATGTATGTATTTATGTACATTGTAAACGCATAAATTGGACGGAATTGTATTTGCACTTGTTGCTAATAATTAGTTATTGGTTTGTCTTTTTGTGAGGGTTTTTAATTGCATTTGTACGTGCATACAGATATGTATATTTTTGCAACACCAAGAAGCAAGAACATAGCTTGTATATATGTACGTATGTATTTGCTCACTCCTCTCTCGCTCTCTCTCTCTCTCTTTCTCTCACACTCCCCTCTCTGTATCAACCGAAGCGAACTGCTGGCTCACTTGGAGGAAAAAGTGAATGTTTAATTTAAAATTCAAATAATATGAATTTACTAATTGTTTTCTTTATATTCGAAATTAATAATTAATTCATTTTCTTGTATAATACAATCTTATATATTACTTTTTACTAATTTGTATATTATTTATTACTTTTAACATATTTATTTACTATAAATAACTTATTACATTTTTATTTCATAATTCTTATATATTTATTATTTTGTACTGTTCATACTTCATTGTTAATTATGTATTCACTTTTTACTAAGTGTATAAATACATATATCCAAAGGCATAATCAATGAAGTGTACAAAACTCATTCTAGTTATTTTTGGCACAGTGCATTGGAAGCATTCCGTAAGGGCTTCGCGGCCATCATTTCTTTCGCTCTCAATTCTCTTATTGACCGAACTCTGCTTGAGCATAGCTCATTAGAAGCCGACTGCTTGATGAAGACGGACGAAGCGGACAAATAATTTATGCCAAACGGTAAGTTGGTCAAGTTATATATATATATTATTATTATAATGTCACATGTATAACTTATTGTAATTATATCTAACTTCTAATATATATTTTTTTACAGCTCAACACAAAAGGATTAATACAGAAACACACGCAAGGATTAAAATTAAATTCCGGTGAGTGGGCAACAAATTAAAAATGCATACATATTTAAGTGAAAGAAACAAACAGTTTAAAACTACAAATCATCACACACCACAAAAGGATTAATACAGAAACACACGCAAGGATTAAAATTAAATTCCGGTGAGTGGGCAACAAATTAAAAATGCATACATATTTAAGTGAAAGAAACAAACAGTTTAAAACTACAAATCATCACACACAACCAAATAAATCAAACGGACAAACAAAAGTTTCCAATAAAAAAATTAAAAACTACAAAATTTGCTTAACGACTCAGAACAGAAAATAGACAGTGTTTACGTATATATTTCAAACAGGCAGACAATCTTGCCAAACGACACACATCGTTATAATAAATAGGTACATATAAATACACAAACATTTATAAAAATTTGGCCGGTGTGACCGGCATACATACTTATTTACAAAACCCAAACACAAAAATGTCTTCATATAAAGGTTTTCCTATTTTTTTTTGTGTTGACAATATTAAAGGGTGTCGCTTTTTACTTATATATGCTATGAATTTGTGCTTGTGTATTATCCTAGCCCCCCACCAAACCAACATAGTTTCATATCAAGCAGCATGAAATATAAATATAGGTATATATAACATATGTACAAGTGTCTTTGTGTGTGGCTGCACTGGTCTTATATCAACAAACAACAATGTACATTACATTAAACTCTTATGCGAAAATAATATACAAATTAAAACCAACTTGAACTTAAAATTTGGACAACGGATAATAATTTGTTCAATTATTTTGTAATGTTCAGAGATCTTTTGCAGAACAACAAACATAATCACTATAAAAAATACTACAAGAACATAGTATTTAACAATTAAAGAAATGTATAAATAAATTATTTCTCACCAAATTCTTATTCAGCTGGCTGGCGGCCACCCTACGGCCTAAAATAACCAACTATCAAGTTAAGCAACAGGTATTGCCACATGATATTTCAATTTATAATTTCAAACATTTCTAGTGCTGGGTTTTTCGCAGCGAGTTTAAAAGACAAATGTATTTGCATTGATAGATAACAAGTGGTCCATTTGTTGCATTGCTCTGGAGAAAATACTGATATTATTTGATGCAAAATGTAGGATTCATAAATAATGGCAAAAACGGGAATTTTTCGGTGATGTTTTGTCGCTACTTGGCTTAACAAGGGGTCTTAGCTAAAAGAATGACTGTTTTGACTGGCCAAGAACCACAAATTTTTTGGGTACATTTAGAAGACTTACTTATGTTCATTTTTTGCTTTTTTAATAAAGGTTTACATCACGTTTATTTGTTTTGCCAAAAATTGTCGAAAACTAAATTTTTTTAGATTTGAATGTCAATCTATTTCAAATTTTGTTACGAACTCAACGCGGCATTGCACTCCTCGTTTGGACCATTTGTTGCGTTGTTTCGGACAAAATTCTGATATTATTTGTTGCAAAATTTGGATTATTAACTAATGGCAAAAACTGGAATTTTTCGGCAATTCTTTTATTGCTACTTGGCCTAATGGAAGGTCCCAGCTTATATAATAACTGTTTTGACTGGCTAAGAACCTGAGCTAACGATCCACAAATTTATCGGGTACATTTAGGAGACTTAAATTTGTGTGCATTTTTTTCATTTTTTTAATGCAAAATTGATGCCGACTCAAGTGAGTTCATATCAGTTATTTTAATGTGGAAATGAATCGTTGAGTATTTTAATTATGTAAGTTAATTTATTTAATTTGCGGCCTGAAAAATTCTACATTTTGTACAAATTGACTTTTAATTATAATTATTTTGTACAAATTGTCCGAAAATAAGGCAGAGTATATATGTTTCGGCTATTTTCGTAACAAACTAGACGACGTTAGATCTCAAGCAATTTGTAGTTGTGCATATTTTTTCACAATAAATATTTGAAATAGGTAGACAGATTATAGACAGGCGTATACCAGCAGGGTGCCCGCAACTTCACTTGCTGTGAATAATTTGGCAGATATCTGTTTCCCGTCTATATTAAAAATCCCAAAGCGAGCTTCCCCCACGACTTAGTCCGCATTAAAGAAACTGGTTTTAGCAGTGGTCGGAATTTAACACTGCGTTGTGGCCATAGGACTTTTTTAAATTGTCAAAATATTAAAAAAAAATAATAGATAATTTTTACCGCTGATCTAATACTATATTAAAAATATTATTCGGACACTTTTTTTTTTGCTCGATTTCCAGTATTCGTCCTGTTTCACCATTATCGTTCGTTTTCTTTTTTTCCACAGTTCTTATTTTTTCCACAGTTGTCTTTGCTCTATTGTAATATTATCCCTTTGTACCTTTGACAAGTTATATATTCTTGATCAGGATCACTGTCCGTCCGTATGAGCGCTGATATCTCGGAAACAATAAAGCTGGAAAGTTCGGAATTTGGATGTAGGTTCTTGAGCTTCTTGTGCAGAGCAAGTGTGTTTCAGCAGATTGCTCCGCCCACTTTTATTTTTAAGAGAATTTAGCTCTGTAAGGACCCTACTGAGCAGGGCTTCCACGCCTCGACGGCCGTCAACTTTGAGAATCAAGAACTGCTTGGTGCGACCGTAAGGGAAGTGGTCGGATTAACCTTGGGTCAATTAACCCATTGAATAGTACAATTGACTGTTGTTATTAATATTTTCTTAATTTGGAAGAAAACCAATGTAAATAAAAAAAACTATTATATTGAGCCGTGTTTGTATATTTCAAGTTATATCCATACCCTTCGCCCAAAGAACTTATTAAATACAGGGATAATGCTGCTAGATTGGCAAGGAGTTTTATTCACGTGTAATAAAATGTATACGTAGTCTCTATTCTGCAGACTCCATTTTAAGAACAAATTTCTCCATTATTGCGTTCAAGCGCTTTCGCTCTTTCAACTGCTGCTGCATTAAATCTGTTACCTGTGAGCCCAGAGCTAATAATGCCTCTGTATTAGCTTCAGATCGCTGAGCGTTTAGGCGGGTTTGCCTATTTAAGTCACGAAGTTCTTTTGCTATATCCATGAGGACCGGAACAGAGTTGTCCTGCTCAATTTCCAACACACTTTCTTCATCTTGCTTTCTTCTTTTAGGAGTAGTTCTTGCAGTGTTCGATTTAAAGCGATGCTCTAACTTAAAACCCGAACTCTTAAGATTAATAGGGTTGACGCAGTCAACCGTAAGGGAAGTGGTCGGATTAACCTTGGGTCAATTGACCCATTGAATAGTACAATTGACTGTTGTTATTAATATTATCTTAATTTGGAAGAAAACCAATGTAAATAAAAAAAACTATTATATTGTATATTTCAAGTTATATCCATACCCTTCGCCCAAAGAACTTATTAAATACAGGGATAAGCTGCTAGATTGGCAAGGAGTTTTATTCACGTGTAATAAAATGTATACGTAGTCTCTATTCTGCAGACTCCATTTTAAGAACAAATTTCTCCATTATTGCGTTCAAGCGCTTTCGCTCTTTCAACTGCTGCTGCATTAAATCTGTTACCTGTGAGCCCAGAGCTAATAATGCCTCTGTATTAGCTTCAGATCGCTGAGCGTTTAGGCGGGTTTGTCTATTTAAGTCACGAAGTTCTTTTGCTATATCCATGAGGACCGGAACAGAGTTGTCCTGCTCAATTTCCAACACACTTTCTTCATCTTGCTTTCTTCTTTTAGGAGTAGTTCTTGCAGTGTTCGATTTAAAGCGATGCTCTAACTTAAAACCCGAACTCTTAAGATTAATAGGGTTGACGCAGTCTTCTTCCTCCTCTTCGTCATACTCTTCTGAAAAATACAATTTATTAGGAATATTTTCTACCAACAATGTGGCCGCGTACCATTATCTGTCACCGTTGCGTCGTCGTGGTCAGTTTTTATGCTTCGCAAAGAGATGCCTTGAGACATTTCGTGTTGGGCCTTGGGGCGTGCTTCGACAATGGTGTCTGCCATGTCGTACAAGTCACAAATAACGGCTACAGCGTCCTCCAGAGGAGTGAGAGTATCTTGATAAAGTGATCCTTTGCCGCTAGCCTTGGAATCCTCTAGCCGGTTATTGGCAATCTTCTTTCGAATGCATGTTTTCCAATCCTTCCACACCTGTCGACACGTTAATTAAAGGGTGGCTTGTTTTGTGGCTTGGGTTTTTGGAGCACCTACCCGCTTCCATTCACAGGCTTCCTTGACAGGCGGACCTACACTGTTGAGTTCCTTCGACAATCTCTTCCACGCTGCTTCCGCCGCTGGCTTGTCGCCTTTAAGATAATTTTTCGAGATGATAGGATGCCGCTCCATGAAGGCTACGAAAATTGCATCCTGTTGCGCAGTTCTGTGCTTACCCCTGTTCAAATTACAACAAATTTATATACTGATGTGCATATGAAACGCTTTCACAGTTGACTTCACTTACATTACAACGAACTGAAATTGCGACCACCCTACGCTTGCCACTCCTTAATTTAGTACAGAGGAAAAAAGAGACCACAAAATATGCCTTAAAATTAATATATTTTTTGTATGCTCTTGTTATTCTGTTGACAAATTCGAGCAGTTGGCTGCACCCTAAGTAATCAAAATATACCATATACTAAATAAATATACCGAATTTCAGTATAAACTCAAACCAATAACATAATTGTTCCGGAGACACAAACCATATGTAGCACCCCTTTTACTCTTACATTTCGTCTACTTACATTTTTACATCTTACACATACAATTTCTATCGTCAAAAATTAAGTACCAAAGACGGCCACATGTAGATAAAAGGCGCTGAACCTGGTTTGTTGCTATGCAGAATGGAGGTCAAAGAAAAATTCGATGTTGGTGTTACCAGCTAAGGAAAATTATGACTCATGTTCATGAAGAGGAAGACCACATGGCGCCTTGATTCAAAAATATTGAATTTTTGAGCTTGATAAAAGTGTAGGAACAGAGAAGAACGAGAATGGATAATATAAAAAATAGGAGAAAAAAGGGGGAGAAAAAAGGGGGAGAAGGTCGCAACATTTTTAAAAAGATATATGGAAAATTTAAATCCGCAAAACAGGACCCAATCATAGGCAATTTGAAATAGTGGACACCTAATTAATCGATACGCAATTAAGTTCATCATCTAGTTCATCTAGTTCTAGCTCCTTGCCATCTTCCATTCCCCCACTTCACTTCAAAATCAGTCATGGATGGAATGAATCTTTCTAGCAAATATCAAGCTGGGAAATGTTTACATAGAAATACATAAGCATTTAAGGGTCACTCCTTAAAGCAATAGGAAATTCATGAAACGTCATACTATACTTATACTTATACTATATGGATTACAATCATCACTTATGATCTAATGGTCCGACTTAAACCATTTTCGGCGAGCGTGTAGGTAGTGACATTTAAAATTTTTTTTTAAGTATTAATCTTCGAAAATGTTGTCGTCACAGTTTACAGTTTAACTACGATCAAACTAAAACCTAGTAACTATCGTACCTTAAACATATGATATAATAGGTCGGATAACAACTTTTGCGACGATGTATCATACGATCCTCCAAATAAATACACTAAATTCGGCATGCTGCAATACAGTATGACTGTGTAGGCAGAAAGCAGTACGATTTTAATAAAAACAACTCTTAGCTATAACATAAAATCTAATGTATTTAAATAACATACACAAAGGCAGCAGATTTCAGATTTCCCGCTAAACTAGCTGGTTTTTCCAAATGTTGTAGAACAAAAGTTTTCCATCTCGAGCTTCGGGTCCCCAACGCCAAAAAGGGATTCATACAAGCCGACAAACACATGGACAACAATTTTCAAACGTTTCCGACCCCATACAGTACATGGGGTATATCATTTTTGGCATGTAGTTGGGTATTGATTATAAGAACTCTCATTTAAATTTGTTTTATTATTATTAAAAAGTGGGGGCACTAGACGGGCTTTAGTGTTACAGTCGTTTGTGGGCGTTGGAGTGGGCGTGGCACCCTGCTGAAACAAACTTGCGCTGCGCAGGAAGCCGAAGAACCTGAAGTTGGTTAGCTGATAATCGGGTACCTGATATTTGACGCACTCGACTTAGCGATATCTCTTGTAAAAATTTAATTTCGCGAAATATCTGATAGAAAGAAAAAAATCTAGCAGTCAAAAATGCTGATGTAGCTGCTTGGACTTCTTCATGAAGCTTTTAAGGTAGTATTTTAACAAATAAACAAGAAGAAACGCTAAATCAAGTGCATCAACTATTAGATACCCGATCTCTGTTTTAAATGTAAATTTAAATAAAATTCCAGGACATTTCTATTAGCGAGGGGTTATTTAGATCGCTCATCACCGAGTTGGAGCTGGAGTTGACGCATAGCCCTAAGCCTTATTAAAAAAACGAAAGTGCAATAAAAACCAAAAAAAAGTATGCAAATTAAAATAACAAACAATGCTTTAAATCAAAGATTATATCAGGAATGTTGGTGCTTTAAAACGAATATTGTTGCATATACAAATAAGTATTTCTTCTAAGTAATTCTGAAAAGAAAAGACATTTTAACAACTCAGGTAAACGTGTTTGTGTATGTGTGTGTTCATCATGAACGTTTCTCGTCATGTTGTGGTAAATCCATTTAAGTTTTTAACTCGTGTTTTATGTACTTCAGCAAAAATTTGATGTCCGCACGCAATAGGCGTTTGCCTCCCCCTTGCCTTTCCTTTTCTTACCTTCGACATTCTGAGTTAGAGTCCAGCCATCATTTTATTGCACTTGAAAACTTAATTAGGCCAAAATGCGGTGTGAACGCCTATTGATGGAAGGAAGAATTTTCGTTTCGCCAGCTGTGCGGGATTTTTATTACACGCATCAAATGTAATTTGTTACAAATTTGATGGTGGTGTGTGATTCTATCTTCTTAAAAACGGCATAAATAAAAAGTTGTTGGTGAGACCTGGGGTTGGTGGGGCCTCATAGCCATCATTTAAATGCGTTGCAGGTTTTATGTTCGGTCAACTTTTGATTCTAACTGAGTGGTTTTTTTTATAACTATAACACATTCGTTTATATAATAATAAACGAAAAGAAATTCTTCATCCCATTCACTTTCTTTTGAGCATAAGTTTTAGCCTTGTACATATGTATGTTCCATCTGCGTGGTCATACAAATCTTTTGACGTAAACTGAGTGTCAGAAGTCAGTGTGTCTAAGTACAACGGCTATTGGATTGCTAAAATAGAACGAAAAATTTTTTTGTTGTTTTTCTTTCGTCTAATTTATATCAAGATGTCTTGGAGTTTGATAACAAAACGTAAGGGATGATTTTAAGAACGCTAATCGAAATATATTGAACAAAACACTCTGCTTATTATGTTAAATTTTTCTTTTTCATTTTTCATTCAATAATTTGTGAAGTCTTTTCTTTTTGGTTTTACAGTTTGTGAGGGGATAACAACCATAGCCTTGGGATATTTTTGTGATTCGCTTGTTTGCTTCGTTAGTAAATAGAGAATTTGCATCAAAAAATATAGACATTTTGTTTTTCCTGATTGGTGTTGATGTTATTCTTTATCTAGTTTAGTGACATCCTTGTGCATATCTAACAACTTAAGCGCCAAGTTTGGCCCCTTGAGGAGGGTAACCAAATTTATTATTCAAATTTCCGCAGCTGATTTACTTGAATTTGTTACTCAATATTACAGGCGCATATTCAGCATTGTTTTAATTCACTTAAAACTACATAAATTTAACTTTACATGCAAAGCGACAACTCACGTGCCCCTGAGCGGCGTCAACGGGCGTACGCTTCTTAATTTCCAATATATATAACTATGTCTTCGCCTTGTGTGCCAGTAAGTCCGAGCTGCTTGTAAAAAGCTACGCGAATGTCGCGAGAGAGAGAGAGACTTTAGTTAAGCTTGCTTAATTCAATCAAAAGCACTATCTGCTCCCTGGTGAATCGTTAGTCGATCGCTTAAGCGCAACAACTACGGTTTATCCGAACCGCAGAACTATTTGCTAAATAACACCCTAAAAATGCTTCCCTATTGGTGTTGCAACGGCTTTGTCTTATTGCTGGCCTGGATATTGGTGCTGTGTCCCTTCATCTGTGCAAAGTTGCGTAAGTGTATATCTGCTATAAAGGCTTTATTATGTGAAAGTCAAAAAAAAAGAGTGCAAACATGAGATTAATAACATTTCTTATAGCGTCCACAATCAGACCATGTGCCCGCGATGATCCTCAATTGGAGCGCTGTATCATCAATGCTGTCTACCAAATAAGGCCACTATTAGTTCACGGAAATCTAGGGGATGGCTATAAAACACCTCCATTGGAACCATTGTCACTAGATAATATCGAATTGGGTCGGAGTAGTCAGTTTCAAGCTGTGTTTACGGATCTCGAGGCCAATGGAGGAAGTAACTTTATCATTGACCGTCTTATGTAACTAAGTATTATCATTTATACAATTTTGGTTTCTAAGTTTATAATCTTTTGTATGAAGCGCTAAACCGTTGGATATTTCTTATGATCTTTGGATTACACTTCCGCGTATCGACTTCAGAGGAAAGTATTCGCTGCATCTTAACTTGCTACTCCTAGATATAAAAGGAAAGGGAAACATGCAGGGATATTGTGGTATGTTGTAATTGTACACATAAGAACGAACACCTAACCTTTTATTTATAAATCAGAAAATGCTAAAGCATCTGTTAAAATGCGGGGCTCTCGCTATCTGCGTAATGGTAAAGACTACGTAAAGTTCACCAAGATGACCATGCGAATTGATTTTAAGGACTTCAAATTGAACTTAGAAAACCTGTTCAATGGCGATCGGATTCTGGGAGACGTTGGAAATAGCCTTATCAACAATAACCAGGAACTGTACCTTAACGAAATTGTGCCAGGCTTGGAACAAGGTCTTTCTAAAAAGTTTTTAGATGTGGCGAATGAAATCCTAGCCACTGCTACCTTTGATGAAATGTTCCCGCCTGGAAGGACCGTCATAAATCCGATAACGTATCCGTCACGATTACCATCATTAGGCCTTGGTCCATCTATATTTGAGCCTCCTTTAGCGTCGCGGAACCCAGAAGGTAGCATTTTGGGAAGCTTATCTCCTAGAAAGTACCATGAGATAAGGCATGACTAATTTTTTAGGTATTGTCAGTGAAAATTGTTTTTACTTGTGGAATGGTTTGATAATATAGCAACAAAAATGTTTACTTGTATTTTTATTTTCTAACTTTACTTAGTTTCTTATAATTATTTGTAATGTAGTATAGTATAGTAAGTTTTTTATAGTGTAGAGAGTATATTATAGTAGTAAATACGTTTTACTTGTTAAAGGGAAAGTGTATTCAATTTTTCAACATGCCACTTTCCTGGGAACGCTTAATGACTAACTCCATTTCCCTCTCGTGGTTGGTTTTGGTGGAGCTGGCAAAACTTTTTAATCCGCTACCAAGCCTGTTTCTGGTTTAGCATATTAGGCTTAAACTTTTTAAAACGTGTAGTCACCGCCTAACGGCACCGGGGGGACAGTTTAAAGGGCGCATATATATACACTTTGTGCCACCATTACACCTGTTCAATGGGTCAGGGAGCGCAGTGCTATTTCTTGTTGGCCTCCTCTGGCTTGTGATTAATCACCAGCAGCGACAAAGATGAATTCACAGAGATTTTTTCCCTTAAAAGTTTTTACTTACGTTGTGGGAGTGGGCAGTTAATTGCGTTGGGTCTCCAAAAAAGTGTTGGTGATATTCAGCTGGCTCTAATTAAATTCATGCGACGCAGCTGTCACTGGCAAGAAAAAAGCATTATCGACTTTTAGGCGCTTAATATTTCAAATGAAAATGTTTTTGATGTAAACAGAGGCAAGTCAAAGGAAAACCTTGGCAACATCTTCAACTTCCGTTACTGGCCAATGCCTTGCAAAGTGTCGCCGGCATTAATTTCATTTATTAATTTTTAACTACGCCCGCGCACCAAAATAAAAGGAACTTGATAAATGGAGAGCTAGCAGGAGGAGTATTACGTAGAGCGTGCATTGGGAGGTGGTCCGAAATCTTTTTCTTTTCTTTCATTGTGCGCGTCCCCATTTTTTGTTGCTTCCTTTTTTTCCGTTGCTTTTCTTTTCCGACCTTTTTTGTTAATTTTTTTTAATTCTTTGCTTTTCACTTGAAAGACGCTCAAAATGTGGAGATGTGCCGAGGCCCGCTAATGTCCTTTCTTTTATCATTAAGTAGAAAACGTGGGTGTCGTTTTTGGGGATGGTGGGTGGGTGGCTCGTCTTGGGCGTGGCAAGTCCGTTTTTTGGATGGTGATGGGGATACGCAGGTATTTTAGCTGCCATTAGAGAAAAGCCTCACTCTGTCGGCTTAAAGTTCTAAAGTAACGAATTTTGTTAGCATGGAAAGGACAACTCAGCCAATGTATATGGCAGGTAAATATACTTTTAATAATTAATAAGCAATTTATATAAAGCGCTTACTTGCTGGCTAGGGTTGTTATAAAACATTACACCAAAAATAAAACAAATTGTACAATTCCACCACACAATTTTATTTTTAGTATTCCATCAAATTTTTAAATCAATTGTGCGAAACCATCGTTTAACTAACTAGATCTGACTAACATTGGTTTCATTTCGCGCAATCTGTTCACACTTGCAAGTACATGCGAACTCAGCACTGGGATAAAGGTCCACAATTGTTGGCGACGCGAAGCGCTCTTCAAAGGAGGCGTAATGTCGGTGATGATGTATGAAGTCAAGACTGACTTTGTCGTTGAATCTACGATGGGGCTTATCGCTAAAGTCTTTGTATCTCTGAAAGAGTTCTCGCATTATTTCGTTGGGGTATTTAAGATAGTTTCGTGGAATCGGATACGGAGTTACTGCCACATTGCACCGAATTTTAGGATTATCCTGCATCACCGACGTCTTTACGTTATCATTGTCCCACATTCCTTTTTGGATTTGACCCGTGTGCATATGATAGAAGACACCCTCACCATTTTTATATCCGCGTGCAAAGTGTCCCTCGTAGCGATTACCATTAGCTGTTTTTTCAAAAAAGTTTCATGAGGGAAGTATCAGTTTAATTATTATCTAATACGAACCGTAGAACATGATGCCCAGACCATGACGGAAATCAGTCTCCCACTCGCCCGCATAGATACTGCCATCATTGTACCATTGGATACCCAGTCCGTGTCGACGGTTTCTTAGCCATTTTCCGAAATAGACACAACCGTCGGGATAGAATTGCTTGCCCTCTCCACATTTCATGTCATCGTACCATCTTCCAGAATATATCAGCTGTATATCAGTGCCTCGCTTACGAAGCATTGATCCGACTCCCTGCCTCCTGCCCTGATACCAGTGACCCTCGTAGACTAGCTGCCCCTCAGGCTGCTTTTTACCCAAAAAATACTGGGAAGTTCGTTTTGCCGTCTTTTTGACGCCCCAGCCCTGGTGTTTGTTGCATAGCCAGTAACCAGAGTAAGACCCACCTCCAGGATAATAGAAAGTGGCCCTTCTGCCAGAGCTGCAAACAGGTTTATTTGGGCAAAAAAACCGTTCCAAACAGGTACTCATGCTCTTGACAAAAATTTGACCTGGACGTTTTAAGATATGCTAATGTGTGAGTTAGGATTTGCTTGACAATTGAATATTGATTATTTGTATACAAAAATATATGTGAAGTTTAGCACAAATCTGAAGTACATTTGGTAACAATCAGATCCTTTTTCGAGCAACTTTAAATGTTGGAAAGACATGACCAGACACTAGCAAACTACGTTAATAGAATTTACAGGCTTACCCCAATGACTCTACTTTCGAATGGCAGGAAATCAAATATAAACTTGAAAAGTTTTTTGGAGCTTCTTTTTGTGTTGAATTTTGCAAGCAAAAAGGTTGAATATGAATTTTCGATATTGATTGGGTTACCTTTTTGTGACACTCAAAGTTTCCGATGAGTGCAAAATTGCATTGTGTAAAAATAATATTGTATTTCATTATGTGCACTAAGTAAGCAAAGTGTTATAAAAATAGAACTTTGGAGATTTTGGTTTTATAGCTCTATGTAAGTAAGAACCAGTGGCGGTCCAGAATTTGGCTCTGGCCACATAATTCCACATTTAGTTTCCTTTCCCCCTTACCTACATGTTCATTTTGATTGTGGTCGTACACTGGCCACCTTAATTAATTACTCGTAACAATACTTGAAGTAGACTATTAATAATCAAAGAACGAATTCAATTTCTTTGCTTGCAGCTTAAGCAACGGTTGATCAGTTAAGTTAATTTCTCCACTTCCGGGTGAAACTGAATCGGATATCTGCCTGTGGGCAAAATAATTGCAAGTGACAGGCGGTTTAATTTTGTTCCTTTTCGACAGCTTGAATTTAGACTAAGATTGGGTTGCCATGCTTATGATTAACTTAATTCACTGGGGTGGTGCTTTTCTTTGTAGAAAAAATCACAGTCTATACAAACGCTCGGTTTTTGCTTTCCTTTTCATCCATCCTCTTGTTTTGTTAAACTTCAAATAAACAAATCAGCGAAAGGAAAGAAAAATATAACATTTTAAAAAGTAGAACTTTTTGGGCTTTCGGTTGAATGAAATGGAAAATTTTAATTGCTCTGCGCAACGTGTTTCCATTACTGTTTCTTGTTTGGGCATGTTTATTCAAAGCAATTGTATGCTGTAATAACTTCAGTTTAAATAAAAAGAATTAATTCTGTTTTAGATACCAAAGGTATGGTAACGCTTTGCAAAGCTAACTCATACATTCGACTTTTACGTAAAAACAACTCTATAGTCCAATACTATTAGGACCCACAACTTTACCATTAAAACATGCAGCAGCAGCAACTCTTATGAATTTTAAATTACTGTAAAGGGCACAAAAGCGAAAACACGAAAAGAATGCGACACGCTCACGAAAGACGCAAATTGCAGAATTTTCTCATTAAGCTCATGTCAGATTAGCCAGAGTCACAGAAGGGGATAGAAGAGTGAAAAACGCAAAGGGGAAAGACACTTGGAGCTTGGTTAAGGCCAGGAGGCAGTACACGCGGGTGCCATAAATTATTGGCCCAGGGCAACCCTTGAAAAGAGAGCCAACTTTCCTTTTAAAACCGAGACAAAGCAAGGATGGCGTACACAGCATTTGTTAAAAACTAAATGATGGGGGTGTTCTACACGCAAAATGTGAAATGAGTCGGCTGGGTAACGAGCTTCTTATTGCAACATAAAGCTGGCGTTTCTGTGTTGTCGCTGATGAAAAACAACACGGAGTTCTGATATTGAACAGAGAAGGAGACACAAAATTTGTCGACGTGTATGTACCCTTACTGAAGAACGGCGTTAGTGCTTAAAGTTCTCTCAGTATTTATTTTTGGTCTCGCCTCCGAAAACTTGAAAATTCGTTGGGGCTATATTTTTTAACAAATCGTCTAGATATATGAAGCCTTCAACTATTTGACAATTTTCCGAAAGTTACAGTTGATAGTGGATTTGAAGAAAAAGTTAAACTTTTTTGAAACACGGCTGTGATTAACAAATAGATATGAATTCGTTGATACATTTGATAAGAGAATATATTTCGTTGTGAAACCATTTGCATATCTTACCGTGCCGCAACGCCTGCTATTTGTATGGGGGTTGATTTTTGCTTGACAATATTTAAAGCATAAGCGAAGCTCATACCACCCAAAATATAGATGGCACTAAAAGCGGGTCCGTCTTCAAAAAATTAACATTTATGAGGGGATGATTTTTAAGTCGTTCCAATAGGCATAGAAAGTGCTTTGTTTTAATATAACCCTTTTAGATTCAACCCTTGGCCAGTGGGCAGTGCGCAAGCAACCAATGAGGTTACAGTAGCTGATTAACCCTTTTAGCTGTAACTAAGGGTGAGAAACTTTACTGCTACATCCACCCGCGCACCAGCTCCGGTTCGTTCTGAAATTTGGAAAAGTTAACTTAAATTTTTTTTCTTATTTTGGTTAGAAGTCCAAACTTTGATTTCTTTGATTTGCATGCGCCGAAGTTTCTTCAACCGGAAAAAAAAACAGAAAACGAGCGCCAACCAAAATTTGAGCTGGAAACAAATTAACAGTCCAGTGATTATTGTCAAAAGCAAGAGACGAGGAAGCCAAAACAAGTGCCTATCGTGCGGTCCTCGTATTCCTCGTACCCCTCACTTCTCCCTTCTAGCGACCAATTCAAAAATTAGAAAAGGGCATAATTTTAATGAACTTTCTTCTGGAGTCCAGGCCTCGAAGCAAATAAATACTCCCTGGTAGCCAAAGCAGCTGTCGAAAAAGGACTTACAAGTTTGCATTCCGCTTTGCCCACTTGTCTCGGCTTTTGAGTTGTTTCGTGAGCATCTTTGATGGGAGTTTGTTTTTCAAAAGAATTTTGGTGAAAGGCAAAAAATAAAAAGTTGTAATATGTTGATCTCGGCGGGCTTAAATAGTAAAAATCATCATGATGCTTAGGACAGGCGTTATTCGTGGCTCGGCAATAATCACAAAATCGAAAGATTTCGGATTGTAATTACATCTCTGTTAGTTGCGTGTTCCGTTTCTTCTGTATACGACTGTAATCTGAAATGGGTCTCGAATTGCAACGGCTGCAAGCCAAATAGAAGAGGGACACCACCTGCTCTCCTAACCTATAATTGCTTGGTTTGAGGGTCGACGACTGCTGCCAAAGCAAGGACAGCACACTATTTTATGGTTATGCAAAATTGCATTCTTGCGCATAGTTTGTTCAGCTGTATAATAACTTCATTTTGTAAAAGCTCAAATTTGTGATATGCAGTGTGTTTATTGTCTTTATGAACTGGTATTTTTCGTTCTTCAAGCCATTGGATCATTAGATCTGCCCTTCAATTTTTGCAGAGCAACAAAGCAATAATAGATAGATTTCATTGTCTAAAAAGAAAAAAACCCAAATGATTGATTAGAGGCTAGGATGGCCAGTCAGGTAGTCTTCAAAGACCTCAATATGCTTCTAAACCCAATCTTGCCTAATATTTTACGCTCATTTAGGGCATTACTGAAACAGCCATCGGATTGTCTGCAGCGCACCCTCCTCCTAACAATAGTCTTAACTCTTGAGCGGGCCCAAAAGGAATTGCAACTGTGGATCAAAGGATCACAATGCAGCGGATGGGAAAACAAAAACCAACGCCCGCTTGACATTTGGCTGCTAAACAAACAAATACTGCAAAAAACGGGAGAGCATCAAGGGAAGGAACGTAGAAAAGCGGACAACCTGGCAAGTACCGATTTAGAGAGGGGGTGGGTTGCAGGTCAATCAACGCATGTACAGACGTTCGTGCGCAGTTGCACTTCGGTGTTGCCTTTCCTTTCAAGAGAAGGAATATGAATCCCCTTCCTTGGTAAAAAATGAAACTGAAATTGAAATTGTGTCATTTCATGCCATGACCTGAAGCGATCACGGGGAAGGGGGCAGGGCCAAGGGACACATATACACCTGGTCTTCAAGAAGTTTATGTCCTTTGTGTAGCCTGCTTCCTCCTAACTGTCATTTTTAATTGTTTGTGTTTAACGGTTATCAGCCGGATACGTACGAATACAGAAAGACCAAATTTATCGGAATTTTTGTTTTTCTTTGGGCTTTTTATGGTCTGAACTCTTGACGTGGCCAGTTGCCCATTAAGCTTACTTTTAAGTGCCATTCAGCCCCATTCTACCTCGTCCTCTCCGTGCCTTTCTCCAACAGAGCGCTTTGCACTTGAAAAATTTGCGCATGCACAGCAATTTCTTGTCTCGCCTTTCACTTTGTTTCTCATTTTCATTTCCTTGCTTTCCCCGTATTCCAATCTTAATTTTTTGTTGGTGCTTCTTTGGGGTTGAAAATAATTCATTTATGCAAATGAGGGGGTGTTTAAAATTAAGCAAAGAGCACGTAGGCCAAAGAAGCGGTACCACCAACAACAACGGCAAGAAGCGGCAGCTATAATGAAGGAGGTGACTGGCTGAGGGGAACAAGAAAAGGAAAGAATTCGAGCTTTGCGAGGGCAGTAAGGGCATTGAAAAATGATAAAAACAAAAGGTTTTCCCTTCTCCCAGGATCCACTCAAACCCTTATGGGTCGGCCTTAGCCTCAAGCAGCTTCTCATATTTTTTGGCGCTTGGTATAAGTTACAATTTGTAAGCTTTTAATGGCGACGCTGGACAAAAGGGGAGGGGACCACAGAATCAGAATTTAGTTATTTCTCATTTTAGGCGTTATGATGTTTAGATATTGCTTATATGAATTAAGTAGCGAAGCCATAGAACAGAATAGAATAAAATTGACATTTGGACATATATAATGGCCTGAGAGATCAAGGCTGTAAGCAATTTATTTTTTTAATATACTGATTTTCCTTACTCGCTGCTTGAATCCAGTACTTTGAATTATGCCTCCTTTATTTGGAGAAAAACACAAAGAGGGTGTAATTCATCTAATGATTGGATAACTTCATTTATCTACCATCTTACAAATAAACAGCTTATTTTTCAAAGCAAATTGATAAAACTGATGGTTTCTCCTATGAGTCTGACCCATTTCAACACAAGCAACAATCGCAGTTCAAGGCACTGAAAGGAGTAGCTCAGCCTGATCCTGAAAAACATGACATTTATTACGCTCTATTAGCGATGAGAGTCGAGTCACAGAGAATCCAAAGCGAGGGGGACTGCAGAGCTCGTATGTGTTGGTGTGAGGTCATGCGAATCCTTTACCGTTTTGAGGGTGAAGCGTATGTGTGGCGGCAGTAGGTGAAAGGCAACGATTTGTAATGCTTTTGGTGTGAGATTTTTTATGCAAATATAACGCACATGTGTATTGCCACAGGAGTAAGACGGGTAACCAGCACTAAATGTTTACGCGTGCTGTTTCTGCGGCCACACATACGCATATGTGACTGTTGACTGGAAAAAAGGAGCAAAAGTTCATGGTAGAGTTGGAGTAGAAGGTAATGCTGCGCGGAGGGATGTGTTGTGGCCTCGAGCCGTTGTTTGTGTTTTCTTGTTTCTGTTCCACCACTCTGAAAGGTTAAATGTTGCCACTAGGCACATAATTTTGTCAAGTGCTGTCAAGGGGTCTCACACTCCTTCCTAAGCTCCCACATGTTGTATCTGCTCCTTACATGCACAGTCTATAGTGCTTAATGGGAAATTAACAACTTAATTAATATCAATGCCATTTATCTTTAGTCTGCAAAGAAACCTCAACGCCACAAAACTCTACGAATTTCCAGTGGTCAAGCCTTGGCGCATTTGTACCTCCTTTGCATCCCCTTTGTTTCAATTTCCCCGCGAGTTTTCCCATGGCGTTTATTTATGCGCATGTAGCAAAGGCAAATAAGACAGCGATTAATTGGGTCTTGATCCAAGTTTAGGATTCATAAGATGCTAGAAAGAGAGCAGTATAGCCGAGTGTCTGTCTAAGAAATACCTGATTCTTGTTGTTCATATAACATTCATTACAACATATTTCTAATAATATAAATACAACTATAAAATAAGTTGTTTTAATAAATTTCAAGAAAATAGTACTTGTATGGTCAGAATTGTTATGTTTTTGGACTATACTTAGTAATACCTGTTACTCGTATAGTACAAAGGCGTAATTGCATTTAGCTGGGTATGTAAAGTGAACTAAAAAGAACGATTATACATTATTAAGATCAACAGGGGAAAAACGTTTGACATTCGGCCCATATGAAATACTTTTCAAGGTTCTATTAATGCAGCACAGAGTGTACTTTGCATTTTGTAAATTAAAAACAAATGTAATATTGTTTTTGACGGTGATACAACAATCTCCCTTTAGCGTTGTGTATCGCAAAAGCATGTTTCATATTACGAACTATAAAATATTCATATGCGATTTTCTGTACTAAGAAAACACATTAACAAAATTTGGCTGCGTGGAGTGAAGTGTCGTCAAAGCTGAAGTCTTTGCTTAGCTTTACTGGCACTCACCTAATTGCATTAGAAGAAACGAGAGTAACAGGAAATGTCCGAAGGGCACCCCAAGTTTGGGGAAATTGCAATTCCCTGCTTACTAGGCATATGGTGCCTTATCTTTTCTTACCCCTCCACACCTCTGAGCTTGTCTGCCGACTGCTTTTCAAATTTTATGACATTTTTATTCGCTGTGGTTCTCAAAGATGTCAAAATACCTACATATGTATGTACTTTCAGTAGCTATTTTTTCCTGCCCTCTTTGAAGCCTGATTTTCGCATAAACAGAAACATTTATTTTTATTTTCCAAATTCTGCGTGCTGGTGTTTCTATGCACAACCTTTTAAGTTTTTATACCCGTAATAATTGGCGTAATTGTTTTGGTAGTTTCGCTGAGGGCTTTGTCTAAAAGCATTTCAGTGTACGTACACGTAGGCCGCAGGCCACCGTACTGTCTAAAAACACGTATTGGAGTACTAAACGTCACAGCTAATTTTTTCACCGTAAATGTGTATGCTCACTGTTACTAAGGTTCAAAGTTTTAAATTTAAATTATTTTAAAAAGAAATTAAATATTGACGCTTTCCTATGAATGTGCTGAATGCAAACTTAATAACAACGCCCCAAAATAAAGTGCCGGGGGAAAAAGTGTACACAGACTGAAAAGAAGCGATAGATGTAGATATGGAAAAAATCCAAATCCAAAGGGCTCATAATGAAAACGAGTCGAATGCAAATGAACAAAAGGCTACATACATACATATATTTGCCTCACAGACAGACATACTCTTGCGAACTGAGTTTCATCATCAACATCCTTGGAAAAGAAATCCAAGCAACAAATGAGATAAAAAGAGAAAACCAAGGCAAAAGCCAAAGCTAAGGAAACGCATTGAGTAGAAAAGAACAAGAAATGGAAAATTGAGAAAGAATAAAATTAAAATATCGATCAACAGCGGTGGTAACGAACTCCAACCCCTTTGTTGGAGCAGGATTACCAAATGAGGCAGCAGGCGAAAGGGCTTCTGTGCTTTCCTAACAGTAAGTAAAAGGACATGAACAACGTAGAAAAGTTTTGGAAATACCCTTACTCTTGGTTTTAAAATAATCGGCACGTTAGTGGAGTATTTAATTACGATTAAATACCGAGGATTGACAAAACTCTTGCGACATAAGATCTGCAAAAAACAAAAAAAAATATTTTTTTTAAGTTGGATTTCATTTCTCAATATATTTCGCTTCCCCGCCTGTCATTTCCGTTAAGTTTATTCACCCTTTGCAAATGAGCTAGCTGCTTGGGTGAAATAAGTATCGCGGAAGGCGGGGTGCGCCCACAAGGAAAAAAACAGAATTTTCCACGAACGCTGCGCAGTCGACGGCAGCGTTGGCGGGGTTCTATTCAAATTCTCTACTCTTGCTTTACACGCGCGATTTTCGTTGTTTTCGCTTTCACATTTTTTAATAGGTATAGAGTTTTTTCTTGCGCCAGCCTCTGTCAAGGGTGGCACATTTTTTTCAATTCCCTCCTAAAATGACAACCCTGCCAGCCACTTTCTGCTGCGTGGGCTTGGCACTTAAAACGGTAGCCAGAAACTTGCTGAATTTGCCGCTGACTCTGTCTCATTCCACTCCATGCCCGATCCCTCACTCTGATTTTACTGCCACCACTACCCATCCGCACTTGTGGGTATTAAACTTAATGTTGATAGTGTAATTTTATATTTTAAAGAAATGGCTAAAGAACTTAAGGGTTGTGTTTGAGTGTTGACTGAAAAGTCTTTTTTTTTTTTAGCGATGTGCAGCTGTCTTATATGTACTTATGCTTGACATTTACCTATATGTAAGTACTTAACTTTAAATATATATATATATATAAACTTTAGATATTACCTAGACATTTATTTTTTTTTTACAAAAAAATATAAAACTTTAATAAAAATGGAGAATTTTTTGAATCAATTTTTTTTTTTACAAATAACTGTAAAATATTTGGTTGTACAACAGGTAATTAACCATGGCTTCCCTTAAGGTAAATATTGTCGCTTTCCTTATCCCTTCCTCCTCTGGCTTAATAATAAATTACCACATCGATTTTTTGTGTTTTGCCATTCCTCAACTTGTTTTGAAGAGGCCGCTGGCAACAGAGTTGAGTTTAAAAAAAAATCAGTCTGACGTTTACTTCCAACGAAGTTACCGCACCGTGCTGACTACCGCTGTCGTTTCGCAGTAGAACCCACAAACGCTAGATAAAAAATCGTTGGCATAGTCAGCTTTTTTAAGCATTTGTAAGGGTTGCTCTCAAAGATTTTTTCATCAGCCACAGCACATCCTTTGGGCTCCTTGCTTACCTAATGAAAAGCCACCGTCAATTAGAAGAGGGCCACGCGTCAAAAAAAATAAAAACGTAAGAAAAAATGCAAAAACCTCATCATAAGTCGGCAGGCTTCAAGAATGATTGAAATCTTGTGTAAGCAAATTTAGCAAGCAAATGAGCTATGGGGAAAGAAAATATTAAAAAAAATGGAAGATAGAGACATCAAAATAGAAAATAGAAAACGCTGTAGTCGCACTCAGCTAAAGGGAGTGCGAGAGGGATGGAGATGGAGAATTGCAAAATAATGAGTATTATTTGGTTATAACTTTATAATGACTGGTCCGATTTGGCATGTAGATGAGTATTGATAATAAGAACAACATCTCATTTTAATTTTTACAAAATATTAAAAAATGTGGGAGCTCGACGCGTTTTAGTGTTATGGTCGATTGTGAACGTCAGAGTGGGAGTGGCACCCTGCTGAAACAAACTTGCGCTGCGCAGGAAGTCTAATAATCTGCATGCAAAGTCGCAACATTCCTGCTCTTATAGTTTCCGAGAACTTTGCGTTCATACGGACAGACGGACATGGCTAGATCGACTGGTGACATATATATAAATATAGTTTATGGGGTTGGAATCGCTTCCTTGTACCTGTTACATACTTTCGGACAAATCTAGTAAACCTTTTTACTCTACGAGTAACGGGTATAAAAATAGAGGTGCGTGACTATGAATTAAAGTTCATTATTAGGTATTCAGAAGTACGGTCCAGCAGGTGTAATTCAAATCACAATAGTTTTTCGATATCAATGGTTGTAGGTATGACAAAGGCGGATAACCCCTTATTCCGATATTTTCCCTAACAAAATGATAAAGCATGTTTGCGATTGAGCATAAGTATAGTTCGATAAGGCAGATTGGGTTTGGAGGCTATTACATTTTTATAATCTAGCTGATATTTCTGGCCAGCATGTATTTTTTGCAGGACTTTGGACAAGACCTTTGTCTTCCTGCTGGGCACGTGTGTTTGCCAGTTTTCAATATTTACCTCAAATGATGTCACGGAAGCAAGCTGATTTCTTATACCAACTATTGGGGAAAATAAATGGGGTGGTGGGGGTGTGTAAGTAAGTTCTATATGCGGCCTGTTTGAACATGTGTCCTTTCTTTACGGAGTGACCGTTCTATTTGAAAAAGGTATTTGGATCAGGATATGTTTGAAAGTGGCAAGGGTCAGCAGGCGCAACAGCACCGCAGGACATGCCAACATAAATGGAAGGGGCAGCTGTCAGTGCCAGGACTTAAGCCCGCAAGCCTTTGAGTTTTTTCGCTCACCTTGGCGAGCAGCTGTCTAAATTGCTAATAGGCGTAAATGAGACGCCCAATGGACTCGAGAAGAAATCTATAAGGAAAATGTAATTTCCGCTACTTACAAATACAGAAAAGAAAATGACGTGTGCCAGTCGCATTCTTTGCGCAAAATCCATGGTAGATCTTCATCTGCGTGTGCGGCCCCTAAATCGGGATTATTCGTCGTATGCTAAACAAAAAAGAGAGACTGGAAAACTATGAACTGCAGGCCGGTCGGAAACCGAAACCCTTTTCAAATTCCATAAATCCCTATCGTGTGTAACATGCAGATCTGTCTATAGGGTTTTTTTCTTGCAGCCGGCATTTGCATACACAAAAAAAATTAAATATTCAAAAAAGTGAGACTGTGCCTGGCAGGACACACGACATTCTCACCCCTCATAGTGATTTTTATTCTGTTCGTTACCCAGACAACAATGAAAGTCCTGCGGCTGGGATAGCGACAACCCTTTTTTGCACTTTTAAAAGGGGTTTCCACAACTTTTAATTTGCATTTTGTTGCTTTGTGTTGCTGTTAGGATTTGAAAATCAAGTTTTAAACTTACCCCTGAAATTGTCGGCAGCTCCATAAAACACAAATGCCTCATTTTTTTGGTACAGTTTTTTTTTTTTTTCGAAATTTGACAAGTGAATATTCAAGTAAGCTGTGTAAGGGTTAAAAACCAAAACGTCCTAGGGTATAGGTATAAAAAACGTGGGTACTTTAGCATGTGCTCAAGCTGAATAATTTGGGTTGATGTGGTAAGGGTAAAGAAAAATTTACAGACCGACGAAAGGGTGATTCTAAAAGTATAATAAGGAAAACCTAAATAAAGATAAAGTATTTACAGATATTGACTAGCTTGGCATTTATTAATTCTTAGTTAATGTTTTCGGAATATTGAACACCTACATTGCGGATATATGTATGTATAAACTAAAGAATTTTCGGGCAACAACACAAGATAAATGTTATAAAGAGATTCGAGTAAAAATAAATATTTTCAGTGTAACACCAGTTAGATATAAAAAAAGGAAAGTAAAGCTATAGCCTGGCAATACGATAACGAATTCATTCAAAGGGGTTAAAAAGCCGCGTTTCCTTGCATGCAAAGCGAAAGTTAATCACAAAATACATTACAGTGGAAATAAAAAATAGATGAACGAAAAAAATGAGGCAGACGCGGGGTCGTTTTTTTCTCCTGAGAGGGGTTAACTTAATTTATGCGCATCGTTGAGTTGGAAGCGTGTCAGCGCCGTGGATTGCGGCAGTAGATGCCATGCCGAAGCTGATTATGCAGTACGCATCACGAAATGTTTTCCATCTTTGCTCGATTTTTTAATTTGGAAAATATGCCTGTGCCTGCTAAACGCATTGCACGGCTACCACGCTAATGTGGTGTGCCTCAGCTTTATTGGAAATTATTGATTTATCCTTGCATGATGCGATAGACACTGAATACCGATTTATAACTATAGCGTTTCATTAATGGGTTAACTCTTTGGTATTACCAATTTTCGAAACATTTTCCACGACTACTGCTCTGTGTACTTGGAGCAATACGAAAGGAATGCGTTGTTGTTAAGGTCGTTCCTCTGTTTTCTCGCTCCCATTAGGCGCACTTCAAACTCCAATTAAAAATTATAAGCAGGGGTTCTTAAGTCAAAGGCTCTCCCTTAAAGTACGTACTGTACTCATAATACTACCTTGATAAAAATTTATACATTAAGAAAAACTGCGTGGCCACCTGCGCAACTCGGCGCCAAATGATGCCGTTAAGATGCTTACAGCAAACGAAGGACGGCGAGAAGGGACGCAAATACTTCAAAAGGCATTTAAAACAAAAAAAAGGAAACCGACACAAAATGAAAGCCAAGATACCCCACTGCCGCAAAGGGGGGTGGTTTAAAAGGGGTGGCAAACGAAATTAAATTTTGTACTTCGCATAAACTTAATTACTCGCCTTGGCCGGCTGGATGCGGCGGGTGTAGAGGGATGTCCAGGACGACAGGCTAAGAAGAGCTATGCCATCTCCTTCAGAGAGCCTGCGCAGTTGCGAAGCTCGCCTTTGCTTCATTCATTAATGGTCGCGCTTAATGGGAAATATTAAATTATGCCCGCGCTGCACTGTGCTTTTGTTGGCTTCATTTTGGGTCCTTTGCTAATTTAACCCTCCGGACGCCAGGATGCCAAACAAAAAAGCCTTTTGTCTTTCCAGTGGGGTGACTGCTTTCATTTGAGTGTCAAACAAAGTCATTTCCATGTTAATTGCGCGCCATTTTGTGCCTTTGGTCCTTGCCCTGGTTGATAGGCTGATTATCCTTTCATTTATGCGAAGTCCTAGCTGTTGTTAATTCGCTTATTCGTTGCCGACATCCTGGTTCTGGATTTGTCTGCATCTTAATTAATGTTTTCCTTGTTGTTATGCAAAGGAGTCTGCTTATTAAAAGAATATAGCGACGAGTCCTGCTTAATGCCTAGCCACTTTGCCGGATATAAAAGGTAATTAAAATTTTTTCATTGCGTTGTTTAATTGCGTTTTGCATATTTTGTGGTGAAAGCTTCTGATGAGAATTAAGTGGGTATCTTTTGTGAAAGATATTCTTAAAGTTGTTTTGCTCCCTATGTCGTTGACATGTGAGGCTTTTATGCCGCTACGAAGACTACTTTTGGCTACAGGCGTAAATAAGTTAAAAGGATATCTGACGGAAAATCGCCACGGCCACAGTTTCTGTGCTGGGTCTTTTATTCTATAAGCGAATTACAAATCCATTAGGACTCCGAAACGACGTGAAAGCTGGGTACTCGCAACGAAGGTTAATGCTACAATATCTAATAACTGGTTGTAAGAAAATCCTTTTGGCCCATACTTATATGGCTTATAATTAGATTTAGCCACTAATGTGAAACCTCATGTGGCAATATATCATTATAAAACTGACCTCCGTCACTAGCCTGCATCCCTTTTCCCACACGCGTGCTGAAGTGTATGCTACAGTTTTCAAAATTTGCACAAAGCACCCGCCGTATATAAACAACAGTGCGAAAGAAAACCCACAACAAATCGCTTAAGTCGTATCAACAGTTTGCCAACACGCCCTCGCCCACATATGCATAAACAGATTCGAGTGTGTGTAGTGAATGATAGCTTGTTGATAGCTCACTTTCCAAGGGACACAGAATGTCAACAGGCAACTCCTCCCCAACTGGCACTTGCCCAACCCGACAACCAACCACACCATGCATATAATTTTCAAACGTTTTTTACTTGATTTTCTCTAAACAAATTTTGCAAAAAAAGGGGGAAGAAAGGGTCCGCGACCTTCCCAAGGGAGAAGCAAAATCCTCGGCAAAACTCATGGAAATCGCGTGTGTAGTGGCGTTTGCCGTTATTGTTGTTGGAAAATTGCCATTTCCGCCGTCAAAGTCGTTGCGGTTTATGCATGTAAATTTGTCCAAAATTGTCGAAAATTCGTGGTAAATAAAAAACATATGTGAGAGGGTGGAAGTAATCGCACTTGTCTAATGTTTATGTAATCATCAGTACTTTTATCATAGAATAGGCGTTCTGGCTATGGGGCCGGGTTGTTACACTGCGAACAGAGGCGTGAGACCTGCAAGGTTAGATGGAAAATGGGAGGGTGAAATTGGTTTGCCAACCCAAGAAGTTTATAAATGAATCTCGAAAATAGGACTCTGTGTTTTGGTATTTTCCCAATGTGTTTACTACACTGTATTTCAAAATAATTGCAGATATAAAGTAAAATTGTTTATATACAATTGCTGACTCAATGATTGCTTGTTTTAAAGCCTTTCTCCATATACTCGTTAGAGTTCGTTTAATGAGTGTTTCCAAATTCTGCGTGAAGACAACCATTTCTGCTTCCCTCATTTTCTACTTACGACATTAATTCCATGAATAATATACGCTCATTTCTTTAGCTTTCGCGCTGTCGTTTTTTTGTAACCACTTCCTTGGCTTCATCAGTTTCTGTCCTTTCTCTGCTTCTAATTCCAAAGGGGTTGTTTGTAATTTTCTTTAAACAAAAATGTCTTTTTGCTTTTACGTAGCTTTTCGTGAACTTCAGAGAGACCAAGATGAAAAAATAAATGTAAAATGAGTCAGAGAAACCGCTGAGAGCTGCTGCTTGGAAAAGCTTTGCTCCAAGGGTGCAGAGTGAAGGGGCGGAGATGCAGAACGTCTCAATGAGTTTAACGCTCGCTGCTTGATAATGAGCGGCAAGGAAGCGAGTCAGCCGAGGACCAAGGAGCTTTGCCCCATTCCAGCGCGACGCTTTCCCCGGTTGTGACTGCGTTGTTCCAGCATTAAACTCTTTGATATGAAGGCAAAGGTGCAACAGGGACGCAAGCGTGGGCCACCCTCTCTTTCCGACAGACGCAGGTGGCCTATTGCCGCCATGCTTCAAAATAACGAAGGTGCTGCGAGGGGTTGGGAGAGAAAGCGAAAGCACTTCGTATGCAAATGAGTTTTTCGTTATCCTTGTTGCTGACGACGCTGCCGCGTCGCAGTCGCTGCTGTTCTGTTCGAGAGGGTTGTTTTTCATTTTTCCTACCGTAATTCTTTTTGCCCTTTCTTCGCTTCTGCTCCATGTACTGCTCGATAAGAGAGGGAGCCAATCTCGTAAATTCCATGCGAAATTAGTAAAAGTCAAATTGTAAAGTTATAATGAGCGTTCTTTCGCTCATGTTTAGTTCTCTTTTGGTATACATATACCATTTGCAACATGCTGTGAAATTTTCTGCCAACCTTTATACATGCCATGCTGCGTCAGCTCAGTTTTAAACATTGTCTCAGTGTGCCGATCTTGATCCAGATCCTTGCTAATTGTGTTTGCCAAAATTTGCATGCCTTTTTGGCCTGACCTGCCAGGCACGGCGGTGTTATCGCTCGCATGGGTTCCTCGCTTTTCTTGAAGCCTCTTTGTTCATTTCCATGCAACTATTGTTTGAATTTATTTGCTGGTCTCCGGGATGCGGCTCTGTAACTAACAAGGCTGTCTTGGCTTCACCTAAGTAAATGTGTTTCACTTAAGGAAGAGCATGAGCGATCGCGTTTTTAGAACTTGTCCTTAAAACAGGATTGGAAAACTAAAATAAAACTATTTGCATAATATAGATTTTTTACAGAACAAGCGAAACCCTAAAATTCGACAAATTCAAAAATGGGACCTGCAAACCTTTGTTTTTCTATACACTCAATAGAATTCGATTCTTGAATTTAAAAAATTTTAAGTCAATAACGAATTTTCCCCGTAGTCTTTAAAAATGTTATACTCTTAATCTCACTTTTTCCATATAGTGTAAACTTGCTTAACAGAATACATTTTTACCAAAATTAAAAAAAATGGCTCTAAACTGAAAAACATCTGCCACAAAACAGTTCTAGTTTTACATTACTCTTCATATACCTTTATTAAAACTTTAAGGTATGGAAGCTAAAGTGTAATTTATTAAAAGTAGCCAAAATTTTTTAAACTAAAGTAGGGCAAATGACCTAAGGATAACAAATAAAAGAACGACTCTCCGTCTTCCTTTAGGGAGCTTATTATAATGCCTTGCTTGGTTGGGCGCCAAACTTAGACTTGCGAGTCCGAGTCTACGTCCCCGTTCTCATTTTCGGACAACGCGAGTCGCGGGTGAAAATCATAATTTTTCAATTTGAATAATGAACGACAGTTGGCTGCGTCGGGGGTTCGTTGCCAGCGAAGCCTTTAAATTTATTTTGAATGCCTTTTATTTTCTTAGGTTTTCTTTCTGATGCGGCTCTCAAAAAAGCCCACACAGCCAAACACTCGTAAACTCATTTGAGAAAAAATTTTGTGCCCCGAAATCCAAATCATTTACTGGAAAGCTAAAAAAGAAGATGAAGTGGTAGAAGGTGAGGATGAGGGTCAGATGAAGGCATGGATGCATACACTTAAAAAAACTGTAATTAACTGAAGGTATATTTTTTTCACACTAGTAGCTGTAAAACCTAATTGTTAAAAAAAGGACAAACAAATTATGATTGAAATATTATTATAGCTTGTACAAATTATGATACCCTTTTAAACCAATTTTTATTTATGTGTATGCTGAATACGTTCTCGGGGCTCTAAACGAAGAAAGGCTAAAATGCTAATAAGCAGCGCAGAACGCGAGTATTTGTGCTCCGTCTCACTCTTCTAGACGTTCTATGTAAGTACATAAGACGCCCTTTATGTAATACTCGTACATGCCATTTTATATAAAGAGGGCTGCCAGGATGAAGCCTTTTTTGGCTGTTGAAAGGGGCACAAAGAAGTGGAGGCGTCAGTTTCGCTGGTGGGCTGAGTGGGAGGCAGTGGGGAGGTAAGGAATGAGTGGGTGGTGTCGCCTTTCCTTCATTGCGTTGTAGTTGTTTGCTCTCTCAGTGGAGATTAAATGGGGAAAAACACTGTGACATTTTCTGGCTGCGCGGCGCGTTTTTTATATTCGTTTTTTCTCAGCTGCCGCTGCCTTCAGACGCAAATTCAAATTCCGGTGAAGGGATGACTAAAGGGGGCTGCGTTGGGCACGGTGAGGGTGGTGGCGACAGCATTAGTGGGGCGTCTTGTGGCAAATGTAAAATAATGCGAAAGGGCTTCGTTTGCATAAATTAAAAATTTATGTAATGCTGCCCGTTTTCGCCTTTCGAAAAAAGCAAAAAGCTTTGGCTAATTTTGCTGTAGCGGGGTTGTTTTTTATAAATTCATAGTAAACATTTTTCGTTTGTTTAACACAATATTGTAATATACATATATATTTTTGTTTGTTTCGCAGACATACAATTTGTTTATAATAACATAATATCTTTTAGTTTTTAATTAATAAATAATGTTAAAGTATATATACGTATTTTTTAAATATATGCATAAAACTGGCGCTCAATTGCCAAATGCAAGTACAACATTAAACTAGAAAAGGAGTAGGTGTGTATGACAAAAACTGATAGCTCTGTTTACTTATTATATGCTTACAGACATATCTAATGCAATGATTTCCGTTATTATAAATTATCTAGTTTATATTTAATGATTTTCTGCACGAAGTGCGTGTATGTCTCTAAATGAATAAATATGAAAACCGCAAAACTAAACCAAACTGCGGCTTAACTTTGTATATTTTCGGTTATATCGCACAACTTGAGCTGCAGTTAGATATATAATTGTAAGTTTATTTACATAAAAATTGACTCTCGTTATTCTAAATATTTAATTACATCTAACGGGTTAAACGAACTACATTTTAGTGTCGAGTATTAATGTACACAATTAATATGGAACATATGTGAGGTTTTTCGTGCAATGCGCTGACTTTCAAAAGATTCGAAATGCGCTCGCTATCTGATTTTATTATTTTTGTAATCTTTTAATCTTGAGGAACTTGTATACCATACATTTGAATGAACAAAGAAAATTACATAATATTTTGTTGCATTTTTTATGACTTTAGAACGTACGAACTAAGAGCGCACCGATAAGTTTGGTTGCTTACCGATGAATAGAACCAAAGATTGCACTAAAATTATTATGTAGTGTAAGTTTATTTTGCTATGTACAATTTAAATTATAGTTGATATACTTGATAATATTTACACCTAATCCTAGCTCGTCTACTATTCAAAAATCGTTTTTAATTCTAGTTACCTTTAAAATATGCATCAAAATTTGCTTCTCAATTTATTTTTCTAAGTGTTGTATATAAATTCAGTTGAATTGTACGATTGCCAAATTGTTGTATGTATATACTGATCAGCTCACAACAATTTCGATACAAAGAGGTATTGGAGGTATTTGGTTATAGCATTTTCTTCCTGTTTACTTGGTTCAAGTCTTACAAATAGAATAAATATTTACGAATATTAAATAAGATAGATTATTATACAGTTATGCATTGAGCTATATTATTATTAAGATTATTCTTATGGAAAACTTTGAAAAGTTCCTAATAGTTTCCAACGATAAACAAAACTATGTTTTAAAAATGGAAGAAGGTGAAATGTAACAGCGCCAGCAGTAAAAATTTTTAAATATTTTTGGCATTCCAATAAAAACGAACCAATAAAATGTTGTTATTATACGTTTTTAAAAAAATTTATTTTTTCTATTTCATGCAACAACATGTTAACTAAATATACAATTAAATATAAATATAAAATTAAATATTCATTTTTGATACAAATAAAACGAGATTAATTCAGTTACTATAAGCTAATCAGTTAAATAATAGTTTAAATAGTAATGTCAAACAAAACAATTAGCGTAAAAATGTTTTTTTTATTTATAACTTAAAGTTAATTTTGATTTCATGATTATTGGCATTGTTTTCTTTCAGAATTTGATTAAATAATATTCAAATAAGCGAACGTGTTAAATAAAAACCTTTGATAGATTTCATGTTTTTTGCTTTTCATTTCATTTGGTTGTACAATAAAATTTTTGGAGCGCCGTATAATTTACAATTGGCAGCTGCATAAGCTGGATATATACAATTTAAGATACCTTAATAACATAGGAATTTAACTTAAATTAAGGGTTAAGAATGGCACGACAATTTCTATTCGATTTGGTGGGGTTTGGCGGCGATAAGCTTATGGCAAGTTTAGCTAATTTTGTACAATTTTGTGTATTTTTTTGTTTTTTGATTTATGTGCTATTATTTTACTAATTTTCTATATTTTGTGGATGTTTTAATTCTTGTACTTATCATTAAATTCCTGTTGCAACAATTTTTACTTTCCACTTTGAAATGGCAAAATTTTCAATTTTGTGTGGATCATTGCCAGTCACTTTCATCTAATGAAAACTGATCATGGCTATGTACAATTCAGTGTTGGACTGGTCTAGTGTTGATGATGGCGCAGATAGAGAGCAGCGGCGTCATCCAAGTCATCCAAATCAATATCTTCGGCTTGTTCGTTAGATCCTACAGAGCGTGGCGAATGCATGCTCAAATCCTCTGGCTCGGTCTGCTCGGGCATGTCACTTGCAACGTGAGGGATTTGAGGAGGCGGTAGGCGAAACACTCGGCGAATATCCTGGGCCTTGCGCCGAGCCATGCTGCTGCTGCAATGCCCATCTACGGAGCTGGCTCCATCCTCAGACAAATCCAATGGAGCTTCGTCCTCCATTGTTCCCTTTTCCAAGTCCACCGACTCTTCCGAACCTCCATAGTTGGCACACATTGCCGCGAATTTATTGGTGGATGACTCGAGAGCCATCGCGGTGACGGTCATGGGGTAATCTCCACTCATGGCTGGTGACAGAGCGGGAGTAGGCGGCGACTGGATGCCACACTTGTGATTCATCAGATGATGGCGCCGACGGAACTTCATGTGGCAGCGTTCGCACTCGAACGGCTTTTCGCCATTGTGGACCAGCATGTGGGACTTGAGTTGATTGGAGTCACTGAATTTGCCGTCGCAGATTTCGCAAGTATAGGGACGCTCTCCGGTGTGGACTCGCAAATGCCGTCTAAGATTGGCCACCTGAACGAATTGACGATCGCAGTGCGAGCAATGATAGGGCTTCTCTCCAGTATGCAGACGCATGTGGGTTTTTAGATGGTGATCACGGGTAAAGCGTTTGTGACACTCCGGGCATTCGAAAGGCTTCTCACCGGTGTGTGTGCGTTCGTGATTCTGCAGCACGTGCTTGTACCCAAAGCTGCGGGAGCAGATTTTGCAGGTGAAGCTCTTGTCCCGAGATGGATCCTTGGAGACAGCACCGCCCGCGGCATTTCCACCCGCTCCCTCGTGCGTGGAATTGGGGGAACTGCCGCTGGAGGGTGGGGAAATCGGACCTCCTGGTGTGTGGTATAGATCGTTAACACTCATGCTGATCTCGGTCTGGAACTCCTTCTTCACAGACAACTTGCGAGTCTTCTTCGCAGGCTCATGGAGTTGGGGTGTGCTGTTGGGTGAACTCAGTGGATGTTTGCCACTGCCCAAAGGTGTGGACATCGGCGAGTGCGGACTGGCTGGCGGCGAATGCAAATGTGTGCCTTGGGGCGGTAGTGACTGTTGAGCAGCCCAAGCTCCGAACAAAGCCGCAGGATTGTGTGGGAACAGAGTGTTGGCCAAAGTAGTCATGGGCAGCTGGGCCATGAAAGCAGCAGCCTGGCGATTTGCAGCCAGGAGTTGAGTGGGTGAGAGCATTCCGAAAGCTGAGGCAGCGGCCGCCTGTTGGAGGCCCATACCCGGGTACATTGCTGCGGCGCTGGTAGCTGATGTGTTGGCCGACATGGGGGGCGATAGCGACATGGAACGGTCAACAGCGACGTCCTCCCGCTTAATGCCAGCTAATGCAGCAGCTAAGTCTAAGAAAAAATTAAATTACAAATTAGTTGACTGCTTACAATGGTTAAAATAAAGTTTGGTTAAACTGGGTATGGGTACTTTAAAGGATGAGCTACAGAAGTGGTTCTTCCTAAGAGAAAAAGTTTATAAGAGCAAAAATTGCACATATGTTACATGTGTGAGAGAAAGTTTCATGCTCTCGGCACTCTTATTTGGCTCCTCTCTGTTTGGGGCTCGCTAGCATTTGTTTTGGTGGGTTAAGAGTTAGGTGCCGGTTTCTGGGTAATCTTGTAAACAAAGCCTAATTGACCAATATGTGTGGATGTGCGTTTATGTATTAACACAAAAAAAATACACATGTGTATAAGTTGGTAAAAATGGCGTTTTACCCATTAACTTAAAGACGGGGGACGTCTACTACCAAGTCGTAGAGTAAGCTCTTTTTCGTTGTCACATATAAGCCAAAAACTTCGCGAGCAACGAGTGTAAAATATCAAACAATTTAAGACTGTGAAACACCGACTTTCAGGGAGTTGAATTAAAGGAAGATTTATATCAATCTTGCCTTATACTTACTTCGTGTTTGCGCGTCCTGAAGCATTGATATGGCCATCAATGTGTTTTTTCTGTGTTTGTTCCTTTAATTTCGTCTTCACCAAAGCAAATACACTTTAAATATTCGCTGAATAAGTTGTTGTTTTAATTTCTTAGACAACAAATTTTCATTTGAGCAACTTGTGCACTTTTAAGGATATGAAATATTTCTTTCACGCACTTTTGTACTTTGAGGTAGAGAGTTTCACTGATTTTTCCTTTTTATAAAAGTTCACCGATTTTGCAAAATGAGGTAGTTGTAATTTGATTAGGATTATTTTATTCGCGTTTGTGTGTGGCACAACAAATGGTTGTTCCTCTCACTGACAGAGCCAAATCACGACTGATACAAATTCGCTGCGTGAGCTAACTATAAGTACGCTCTGCCTCGGCGAATGAATCTCACTCACCCTCATCCATACGCACACTGGCACTCAATTCGCTCTCCCGCTCACACGCACGCAAACACGGCGAAAGCGAAAAACGATCCCCAGACCCGAAGCAGGTAAAGTAAAAACTGGGCACTCCGTTCGTTGAGTTGAGTTATTTTCATCGGTTTCTTTTTTTACCTAAAAGTGCTGAATTTTCATATGCAAATTGGTGGGACAGAGACAGCCAGTGATACATTTCTATGCCGAAGCCATAGTTGACTTAAGTCCAATATTCGGTGCGGTTTTTTAACATGAGATGCTGGTGAGAAATATCTTTAGCTAGCTCAATACAGGCTTTTATGACCTGTGCGTTTTTTGTCAGTCATAAAACGTAAAAAATCAAAACTATGTGTTGTCCGTGCCATGAGAGGGCATTAAAAACTTATTACCACTTCCGCTCTTGTTTTTTAGAGCCTTCATAAAAACATCACTAGAAGGACATTTTAAGTGGAAAAAGGATCAGATGCGAGCTATTTTAAGGCGAGAAAGAAGAGAACTCAAAAAACTCTCACTCAGATGCTCTAGCCATTTCCCCTTTCAACATTCGAGTGGTATATAAAAAAACTAAACTGGCGAAGGGGGATGAACGCCAACTGAGCCAAAAGTAAGAAAAAGAGATGTCATGGACGGGGTTGAAATTCAAGCGTGCGCTGTAAGAGTGAACAGGAAGTAAACAAAACATCAGCTCACCGAGTCTCCAAAGCAGGAAAAGGTAACTCAGATGTTTTTACAAAATAGCCCGAGTGAGTTTTTTTTTACCTTTCCTTACAGCCTGTTGAGCAAAGCCACAAAAAAGTGGAAGTTCTGTTTAATGTGTAATTAATTATTGGCACACGACTAAAAAACAAATCGTAAATAAGGAACTAGTAAAAAACATATTCAGGTAGAAGCATATACAAGTCAATCCCCATCATAAAAAGAGTCGAGAAGCTGAAGCGTCGGAATTTATCCTCGTGCGTGGATGTTCTCAGTGAGTTTTGCGGATTGACTTTCAAATGGTTTTATGTAGATTTTTATGGCAAGGACATGCTGTGCTGAACTTATGTTGAAAATGGGTCTAGATCGGTATTTTGGGTTTTGTAGGTAGGCCAAGGACGCGCAGAACTCGCCGGGCGGTTAATGCGAACTACCGTGGATTTTTCGAAAGTGAAATCAAACAATAGCCGAACGGGACACATATATCCTTGCTCTGCATAATGTTACGTAAAATTCGAATGGTTTTTGTCATCGAATGAGCACAGTCGGCTTCAGCGAAAGATTTTCACAAATATAAAATTCGCAGAAGGCATTAAACAATACTCGAGCACCCAAAACTGACCCTATTGATAAGCGTTTCTGGGGTTTCGGGCTGGACCGACCGGTTCCAGTACATCTTCAGATTATACCCAGGTTCGAGGATTAGTCAGAAAATTTTTTTGGCATGTTTGCTTGATAAGCGGTGTACGGCTTGATATTGAGAAAGCAACTTAAGCTCAACTGATTTTAATAAGATCCGGGCCTTATCTCTTATGACTTTGTCGGCAATCAGTAAACTAGAATATTATCATGAGTGGAAGAAAAGTAGTATAGATTTAGAATGGCAAAGCTGACTAAAATTATTCGACAACGACTTTCACACGTGCTAAGTAGTTTATGTGTAAGTGGGGCAGTAGTGCGTAGAAAAGTGCGTATGGTCCAGTCTGTTGATAAGGTCCAAGCTGGGGTAACTAACCTCGGGTAACAAATTCTTTTCTTTATTTCTCAAAATAAAGTACCTACAATTTATTTTCCTAATGGTTACATCATTTTTGTGTTGTTCCTTTCGTAGATGTAAATTAATACATCGTATTCGACTATGTCCACAGTTATCCTAAAAGCGTCTAGTTTCATTATAAGAAAACATATTAACCCCCGTAGCCCCTAAAAAAAGAAGGAGCAAAGAGAGAAGAGGCAAACAAAAATGAAAACTTCACTTTTTTCCGAAAAAAGAGACAAAATTGGAACAAATATTAGATTTGAAAACGAGGGCTGTCAACAAAAACGCAATTGTTAAATAAAAAGGGGGAAAGGCGAAAAAAATAGAAATGAAGATCTAAAGCATCGAATGCAACGCATGCACTTTGAAGCATCCCTAGGGTGCATCATAGGGGTTTTTAATTGTTTGGCAACCCATAAGTGTGCCCACAATTTTTTAGCAATTTGTAACACTCGATCGGTTTTTGTTAAATTTTTTTTGAGGGTTTGGTTTGTTGATTTATAGTAAATCGGGTAGTACCGATAAAAGCGTTGAAGGTGGTTGCCACATGCGCACACTTAGCGAAAATTGAACACCGCTTGTAAAATTCATTATGGGCCCATAATTTATTAGTAATCCTTAGAAAGAGTGTTGCGACCAGGATTGAAGTTGTTCGCATACTTACCTTTAACCACCCGCTAATCGTCTATCCTAATCCGCGGATGAAAACTGCGCAATCTTAGCTTGGCATTGTTAAGATGAAAATCTTTTTAAATCTAATATTCATTGCGATGGAAAACCCTTTTCAGATGATCTTGAGGGAAATTCTCGAACTCTTAGAGCAGCGATTAAGAGTGCGGCAACTTGGATTAAGAAAAGCTTAAGCCTTAAGCAAGTAATATAGCATTTCCTGAATAATGATGTTTGGCTACTTATACATAAGTATCCACCCTTATATCCGTTTTTATAACGTCTTCAGCAGCATCCCTAATGGAATGTTATCTGTTTTTTACGGACTCGGCGTACGGCACGCGTTCTGAAAAGGGACCCGATATCATTTTTAATCAACTTAACGAGTACAAGCCGAAGTCATGCCAAGCGCATGCCAGACGCAAGATCATCTCAAGGGCAAGGGTTATTGGAGAACATGACTTGAACGAATTAGTCGCTTACAAGCGTATTTGGTTAATCCTAGTAATATAATGACGATCTTAAGATTACGTATATTTTTATGAAAACGAGATATTACATTCAGGGACTTTACTTAATTTACTACTAATATTTTTGGAAGCAAATCACTGTGAGCGTTCTTATAAGTAATTTTTTAAGTAACTATTTTTACAAAAGTTTACTTCATTCAGAATCAGGTTCAATAAACGATCCGATACCCATGACTTGGCCAGTTAAAAAACTCTAAACATCCATAAAATCGCAGGTAGAACGACTAGCAATGAAAAATCATTAAAAACGGAAGTACTTCCTTGTAAAAAAACGCAACCGCTTGCATTCGTAAAAAAGTCAAGTCAATGTTATAAAAATGTTTGGGAAAGAGTGAGATAGAATATTAGGAATTATCCTATGCGGCGAATTCGTTTAGGATACAGGATGGCATGCAAATAATCAAAATACATGGCGTGGCCGTGTTTATGATGCAAGGATCCTTTTTCATCCGACATTTCTAAGCCGGATTTAGTTCAGTCTCGCATATTTTTTGCATTGTTTTGCCTTTGCCTATTTTTTGTTGTTTTTAAGTGAATTTTGACTTCTTAATTGCCGACAAACCCAAGGCTGGTATACTTACTACCTGTGACAACTAGTCGCGGGTTCAAGGGGCAAGGAAGGAACCCACGCTTACAGGTAGATCAATTTCTTGCATTGCAGTCTGCCCTGCTTAGTGTATTTAGGAATTCCATAATTATTATCCTCATTCGGCCCATAGGCCTGCCTTCTTGCGAATTGAAGGAAATGAAAAAACAAAGCAGCCTGAGTCGCGAAAAAAATCGCGCCGCGCTCTAAGCCGGAGATTAACCGAGGGATTTAAGGAAAATCCGTCAATATTACGCCCCTTTGCAGGGGATCAAGCTTAATCACCTTGCTTAAGACAGGATTATTTGTCTGAAAAAATTTAATCCGTTTTTGAAGGTAGACGTAATATTTTTTCTATCCTAATCCAGTGCCCAGCTGCTTAAAAGAGGTAAAAGTCTGAAGAAGAAAAAATAAATTGTAGCAAATTGCTTTTTACGATCACGCATGGCGAAAAAGTTGAATCCCTGGATTAAGTTAAACCAGTTCGCAAGATCAGTTGACCTGAGCAGGTAACTCGCTCATTTCCATCCCGGAAAATGTTTCTTTGCTACTGATCCAGTGATTAAGCTGGGATTATAGTTAACTTAAGGAGCCCGATTAGACTTGATCCACGATAAGCGCCAGGAGACTTCGGGCCCGTGGCGCAACAAGAAAACCGCATTTCCGCAGATCATGATTAATCTGAGGATTAAAACTCGGGGCCCATTTGGAAATTGTGTTAACCGTTTCCGTTTCTTGAAAAAGGATGATGTGAGAGGAAGGGAAAATAATCAATGGGATTCTATTGAAAAGGGGTATTTTCGAAAGTCATCTGGGTAAATGTAAAAATCCTTGTCCCCAGCAAAAACCAGATAAGCTTAGTGACGAATGATTGTAACGTACTGAATAAAATAAACATGAAACACGTGGACGGCTGAAATTAAAAATTTAAAAACTAAAAAAAATGCTTAAAATTAAATTCGGTCGTGAAGATTTAACTTGGACACCGTTTGTAGATCTTCCTTTCTAAATAAGTGTATATCTGTGATTCAGACAGAAAAACAAGCCATAATACCAGATAAAATTTAAACATTTTAAAATGTAGTTGTAAAACCAAATTTTTGTAAAGCGTTTTGATTTTTAAAATGTATTTACCTTTCTTGGCATTTTTAACTATTGCCTGTCCATGACTTATTAAACAAATTATTTTTTTTAAACAAATATTTTAATAAAGGCGGTACGATTCGTTAACTGACTGGTATTGATTTTATCAACGGCATGTTGTTACAAAGTTATAAATTCGCGGGTTAAATTCTCAAAATATATTTTGGCGTGCAACCTCCATCACTGTCCTTTTACTTTTAATCTGCAAAAATATAGCTCCCAGATGTATAATTGGCAAATTATTTTCGCGTTTTTTGTCCCTGGAGCGGTTTTCTTATCATTTAAGTAGCTTTGCCCGCTGGGTGTGACACGCAACTTTTGGCTTATGAGCACTTGGATTCTTATCAAGCTCTGTTCCCGCTTTCTTTCTTGCACTATAATGCTCAGCTTAATTGTATTAGACAAAAATACCGACAACAACATTAAATCTGCTGTGAGCAACATAAATTTGGCGAGTTGAAACGCAGCGTCAAGATCAAGGATTTTGCTATGCTTATCAGTAGGTCGTACAATGCACCCGGAGCGCATTTTAGTCAACCAGGCTGTTATCAGCGCCAAAGCTATTTGTTTTTTAAAGAACTCTGCCAGAACCTCCTTTCGTTCGTGAAAGAGTGGGGGAACGGCATAAATCCATATTCACATGGCAACAGAAATCGCCTGAGAATGTCACGTAGGCAGTAATCGATTAATCCATGAAATATAAAGAATATAAAGAAGTAGAACATGGATACAATAAAAGCCCTTCAATCTGTCAAGTAATTAATCTGTTTGTTAATTTCAGTAAATAATAAAAATGGGTTTTCTTACAAAAACTGGTACGTACACTTATATCCGAGAAGCAAAATAGGAGTTGTTAAATACAACATTGTACATGCAATACTGATGTTCATGTAATTATAAAAATAATACCCACAAAACCCAAACCACCTGTACAGACATACATAAAAATTAAAAATTTGGATTAAAATACATGTTACATATACTTTTTAATCAGAGTGCGGGGATCTATCCCCTATATCACACAACACCCACCTGCACCCTTTACACCCGTGGATCCGCGCATGATTCAGACCTATGCTATATACTTTTTAACCAGAGTTCGGGGAACTATCCCCTATATTACACAACACCCATCTTCCACCCCCCGCATTCAGACCGATGCTGGCAAAAACGCATCAAAACCCGAAAGATTATTTGCTGTTCACCCGATCAAAGCAAATTCAATCTGTGGAAGATAAGGCCTAATTTCAGTCACGGCCGTTCATGGAAAAGGTGCTATGAAGATGTTGACATGATGTCACTCATGTGTTCGCAAGTCAATCCAATTAAACAAAACCACGTAGTGGAAACCACAAAAAAGTTGAGGCGTGTCAGGATAATCAGGCGGCGATTGTTTGGCAATTAGACAGTAGGGAAGTCGTAGAAAAGTTACCTAAACAAACTCAAGACAAGCATTAAAATTACAAAAAACAGAAAAGTATCGCATTGCACATTGGAGCAGCTTTTCGAGTCAAAACTTGAGGGTTGGATAAGTCCTTTGTTTGTTAGCATTGCCTGTCAGCAGGGCTGATCTAACTCTTGTCATTTTTTTAAAGTAAATTTGCAAAAATGAAGCTGTAAATTGCATTGATTTCTTGTTGACAGCTGGACGACAATTGACATGACGAGGGGTGGGAATTACGGCCACACGCATATAGCCAGACCCCGAGTTGAAGCCGGTATTTGTAAGCGTACGTTGTCAACAAGCGCGCCAAATAACAATTTTTAACGGCCAATCCTTTTTAGGCTCTGGTCAAAATCAATTAATCAAATAGATTGCCACCTACAACAAATAAAGTAAGTCCCTGAGTGTCATTAAATCAAACTACATGATTTATGGATGTCGAAGAAAGTAGCTCCTTTTCTTTTCTTGTGCTTGAAGAATTGTATATTTCACAAGGTTCCGATGTGCATTTTTTCTCTTGTCACTGGCCTTTAGTTTTGTTTAGATCGGGAATCGGGCCAGACCATTAAAAATTTACAAGGACTCCCAGCCAGTTGGCTAACTTTCCTGCTGGCAGATTCATTAATCATAATTTTGGCCTGGCCCACTTCAATAGACTGTTTATTTCAGGTTATTTGACGTTACCCAACAAAAGACTAAATCGTACACTACAGTTCAAAAATTTTCAATGCCTAAGAAAATTGTTGGTTTTTGATATTGCGGCACTCTGTTAAAAATTCTTGTCATGCGGCTTCGGTTTAGTTAGTCAACTTTTCTCAATGAGAAAATGCAGTATAGATCTGCCTTGCTTATTATCTTAACAAATTTCCAAGCAAGAAGCAGATGTGCACTTTTGTTTCATTATTTATGAAACCCAAAAATCGAATGTTAATGATATATAATAAACAACAGTTACAGCCCAGTACGGAATAGTATCAAGAATTGATCTATTGCCTGTGGACTGGATCACTAAACCTGCCAAACTGGCGCATATACAGATATTTCAAGGCATGATTGAAAAAACTGTATTCATTTTCTGTGTTAATCTGTTAAGTACTTTACCATTTTGTGTGAACACGTTTTTTCCATGGTCCATTCAACTAATTGACATGTCACCTGCATCATTTACATAAATTATCGATTTGCCGGTTTATTCTTACGTGATATTACAGAAACTTATCATCCCTATATTTCAACAAGATTATCCTTTCATATATATTTGTTTGATCTACCGCGCAGGATTTATTTATGTTGCCCTCTAGACCTCTTTTTGTGACAAGTAGCTCAAACATGGTACAAATTTTTCTTAGATCTGTTCCGCAATCCTTTTAGTTGTTGAATAACCACGTATTCGTTTTGAATTGTGTGTCTTATGTGTAATCGATGACACTTGCAAAATGTTAAATTATCGTAGTATTCCGATTTTACCACGCAAGTCAACCTACGGAAAAATGAGCTACAAGCAACGATAATCAGAAAAGTATTTTTACAAAAATGGATGGTAAATGGGCTGACGGAGTTTCGATGCGAGTCGAGGGGAGCATCACGATAACCCAAAGTCAGTCTGGTCAGTGATTGTCGGTGAAAGCAAATGCATTTCCGGCTATGTTTACTCAATTGCAATTTCAATCGACTGTCACCGTCTAAGCGACAGATAAGCAATGAGAAATTTCCATGGCGGGAGGGGAGACCGGAGTGGAGATGTATTTTTAAAATATTGTTATTGAATAGGCAAATTAAAATGTTGCTGAACTTGGCCTCTTTGTGTAGGGAATGTCAATGCGTGTCTTATCAGTTTAAAACCACTCTAAAAGTGACTGGACATGTGGTTAGGTTATATGTTTATTTGCTGTGTGGCGCCAGTCAAAAGGGGACTAATGAACTTAACCTAGCACGGTAATGCCTGCTTTTGATTGAGGCCTGAGGTATGCTTCGTACCTCAAAGTAAATTTTGTATATTTCTTCTTTGGCTCATCAGGCTGTAACCAATGCAAATCCTTTGCAATTTCGCCAATAGAAAATTCCGGTTACCTGCAAATGAAAATAAAATACAAAATTGACCCTAATCTTAGATGCCCCAGGAACCCACGCAAACTATGTTCAATCTTGCGCAAAGGGATAACAAATTTTAAGCACATGGGACGGCAGGATATCTTTTGCCGGCCTTCTGACCAGGGTGCCGCTGGTGAGAAGCGAAGACGAAGAATGTGCGCACTGAGGCAAGCATGCAAAATGTGAGGACTGCCTTCCTTAACAAGGAAAACAAGTTCATGCGGTAGAAAACACATATGCCTCGTTGAATTTTATTTTTTCTACTTCTTGTTTGTTAAGCGAAGGTTCTCGTCCTTATCCCTCGAACAGAAACCCGACACTTGGGTAACTAGGACATAAAACACAAATAAATCAGAGAGGCGCTCGATAAAAGTAAAAACCATTTCCGGTATCAGCGTGTAGTCCAGGCAACTTTCGATTTCGATTGTGTATCAGGCGCAGGGAGATTTTCTATAATTTCCACGTCAAATCGAGCACAATAGAGGGGCGAGACACGCCTCTAAAACATTCAAATTTCATTTCCGCGTAGGCAGGTCCCTGGGTAACGATTAAACGATCAAATTTGTGGTTTGAAAAATGAAATCGAAATTTCCGGCTGTGTATTGTGTTCTTATAATGATCACTTATCATATTGCAAAAAAGGTGAAAGTAGATTTTATTAGAAAGTAATTTGCGGTTTTACTGATCTTCATTCGGAAATTTCGTTGTAACCATTTTGTAAGATGGCCCGCATAAAGCAAATGCTTGTTTAAATTAAACTAGCTTATCCGTAGTGTCAATTCTTTAGGGCATTCTCATTGTCATTCATCCCCGAATGGCTAGACATTTAAATTGAATCTAACTAAATATTTCCGTCCATGGCCATTTTCGATCAATTAATATTTACCAGGGCTCTCATAGATGCTAATTTACTGTAAATAGGCAATCTGGAGAAGCCTAATGAATCCAGCGGGAAACTTCGACTTGCCAAAGCTAGCTTCTCTTTTGTTGAAAATAAAAAAAGTGAGCCGTTCTTGAAGTAAGTTGATTCCGGAAATATTGCACTTTAAAAATGTATTGTTTATGATCAGTTATTTGTCACTCTTTAAGACACTCATTTTGGATTAAAATTGGTTTTGACATATGCTCAGTTGACAAAATTGTATACGCCATACGAAATTTAGTAGAACGCTACAGCTACCCTTTCAGTTCATTGAAACTATGTCGCTAAATACTATAGTATCATTCGATCAAGATTAAAGTAATTCGATCAATACACCAACCGTTTCACATTCAAACGTATTTTCTGTATTTCTTAATCCTGTTCTGCGGCGTAAATCATAAAAATATCGAATAACTCCTAGCCGTTCCCATAAAAAAAGAGCAAATTCAATGAACCTGCTACCGATCTTATCTAGTGGTTGTGAATCATTCCATCAGGCATTTTGAAATTGTTAAAAGCATTTGTAGCCTTATATTTATTTTGAATGCTGTTCCTATGTTTACCATGGATTTGTGTGCATATTATTTGTAAGGAATTTTTTTTGAGTACGAAATTTATTTTTTATGGAGTTCTTTTAAACGACCCATAGGATGCACTTCTTAAATAACATGGGAGTCATCCGAAAATTCTTTATTTTATGTCCTGAAAGCCTTCCCTACTGTAGAGAAATACAAAGAGTAACTCCTTTGTCTGGACCTCAGCTATTCTTCATGTCCGCCTTGTCAGATTTCAAACGCTTTTGTTTGCTAACTACGTTGTCCAGTAAAAAGGTTTGAGTGTGCACTCTGAAATTTTTGCAACATGTTTCACATTATTGATGATGATCCGGAAAGGGATCCCATTATATTCGTTGCATTGCAGCATCATACTCATAATGACCGTCGCATGAGGGATTTGTAAAAGATCTCTGCTTCGCCACAGGATATCGTTTAGCTCCCATATGGCCTGCTATAATCAACGCTTGACCTACGGTGCTCTTGTGTCGAAATTCATCAAAATTAGTTCACTTGGTCAAGCGTGAACCAATGATTAATTAAGCTGCAACGTGCTTGCTTGTGTGCCTAAAATGTTATTATTTAATATGCATCGTAATGCACTGAATATCTATAGTAGACACCTATAAATTCCCTTAGAAATGTGTTGCATTCACTTTCCCATGACTTGTTAGAGCTGCAGCCCGCATCCTTGCAACAATGTATCCTTTTTACATGTGTGGGAAACAAACACTTTCTCTCGCCGCTGGCAACTCCTAGCTCGTCTCACGTTACACAGTGTACATCCTGTCGCAATCTGCAAAGGATTGACAATGACTTTCAGCTGACAAGTGTCATTGTAGAAAATAGAGGATGCTCGCATCAGAAATGGGATAAACAAAAAGACACCACAATATTATGCACAGACTGGAAATAGTTGCGGAAATAAAATCCAAAGAATAAAACCTAGTTAAGTGCTAAGAAGGATATTAGATCCTAAGTGTCGTCAAATCGTAAAAGTGGTCGCTTAAGACAAAACAGAATACCATTTACGCCTCTTCAACGCCATTTATATACTCTTTAAAATAAAAAATGTCATAATAATAAATTGTTTTTCTTTTATAGAAGCATTAACCTATGTTGCCTCATATAAAACTTTCTGAAACTACATGTTTTCAAATATATTTTTACGTAGTGTAATACAAAACAGGTAAGGCCCAGAATAAAATGATAGAAGCTGGAATACTATCATTTGCAGACCTCAAAGCTATATGACTGTCTCTTAGATTTTTTTTGCTTACACGCGCAATAAGTTGCGTTTGTTTCACGCAGCTATTTCTCCTGTATCTTGGTTTCTAGTGTTTTTATGGCGGCGCATTGACACATTGGTCTATTTTGGCACAAATTAGCTGCCACCCTGCTGTAAGTGCCGGTCAAGTCCAGCTTTTCGGCTTCATCTTCTATTTTTTGTGGCGTTGAATGTTTTACGCACCGCGTCTGACATTAAACGCACCACCATGTGAGCATATAAGATTTCTTTGAAATAAAAGTTTACTTCGCCTATGGATTAAATGTGTAAGTCAGGGTTTTTCGTATCTGGCTCTCTGTTTTGCGGCGTGTTTAGAAGGGATAATATAATTTAAGTGGGTTTTTTGTGACCAAAATTTATTGGTTACTTGATGTCAATTTCATCTCCTTTTAAAGTTGTATCCCCCTATGGTACTATTCTACATTCCGTGTTTCAATTCAGAAGTGCTATTTTTGTCGGCAATTCATTTTTTCTCTTGGGGTCTCCCCTCTCTGTTAAATCGAAATTCGTATCCGACAAGCGTGCTCAGCGCCTGCTGCATTTCAAATGTTAAAAAGTTCAAATATTTCTTAAAGGAACCCCAAGCAAATGTCTCATTTCCTGCAAGAATTGTCTCCATGTGCTCGTCACTTGGGGAAACGAATAATATTTTTCTTGGTTGAGCAAAGGGGAGGAGCTAAGAAACGTAAAGAACTCTTCTTGGAGGCGGCATATGCATATGTTTAGCTCTGCATATTTTCACCTTTGTACGACCTTGAGTGCGTGCCTAAAATAAGAGCAGGCTGAACTATTATTCATAAGGGAAATAAAATGTGGTGGTAAAAATCGTATATCTTTGCACTTAATTAGTTGTAAATCAAAGCCATAAGGCATATTTACTTCTCTTCTACACGATTCAAATCACTGAAACGTACTCTTGTGACTATTACTTATAAAAACGCAGCCTAGACTGCAGCCACAAATGGACTTTGCATTATGAAAGATAATCTTTTGGAAGCCGGACAACAAACAAAACCCAAACACCTGAACCAGAGAACACCTGTGAGAACGTTCAACAAAGCGCATAAGATGAGCAAAAATTGCATGAGTCCTGCAAATAACGCAAATACCAAGACAGAGAATTTGAGACCACTTAACTCAAATAGAAAACCACAAGGATGCTGCCGATTTTATGAAACTGAGCTGAACAACTCTATGAAGTGCATCTGTTTGCGTTTTCACTTTCCCAATGAAAACGAAAACCACAAAAAAACACAGATACATGTATGCACAGGATATGCGTTCATTATGTCCTTGCCATAGTGTCCTACATTTTAACGAAAACAATAGCCCGGACACTGCTATCAAATTTCCGAAGCTGATTTCTTTCACAGATTTGTAAATTAAAAAAATCGATAGTGCTCCAAAATACACTTATTTATAAGAAAAAAAAACTAACGAACAAATTATGTATATAACAATTTTTCATTCGATGGATTTTAATATCCGTTCAAAGGGTATTATGATTTCAATCAGAACGTTGCAACGCAATGAAGGAGACTTTTCCGACCTTTTGAGGTACATTTTTTCTGGATCACTAGATGAGGCGATCCTGCCATGTCCGCCTGTGCGTCCGTTGCTACGAAAACTATTCGCGCAGGCTTGAAGCTAACGGAATGAAAGAACCTGAAATTCTTCTTTCAATTGTGTTTAGTATATGAGTCGGAACAGCTCGGACAAATATATCCCAAAGCTGCCAAAGAAATAAAAGGAAAAATAATATATAACAAACTCAAGCTTCGTTCTTTTTAATCATATTCTCTTCTACTCCGCTCTTCCTTACGATTTCACCCATTCGACTAATATATTTTTTTAATCGGATGAGTATATTATATAGCTGTCATAGGACTTCAGAAAATCGATTTTTTTTATGCAAAAATCTGAACGTTATATCACTTAGAGGGCTTAAGAATTATTGGTTAAAATTTTTCGTATTCAATGCCAATGCCTTTGGGGATGTATGTATATCCTTATCTTTATTGCTGCTGCAAGTGCTTAGACTCTTTTTTGTTCTTTCCCCTTTTCTATTCACTTTTGTGTCAACCGGTTAACCTTAAAGGAAACACTTTCAAGAACTGAGAGCATAAAGGACCATTTCGTATTGTTACTGTACATTATGACTACGATCCGTAAAGTCGAGCAATTTTGTGACCTTTGCGCAAGTTTTAGAAATATTAAAGAAGACATCGCAGGTGTGAATGCATGTTAAACTTTTCCGTATTTGTAACGACTTTGGGAATGGGAACCAAAAACTGGAATTCTATAGTCTAAACTTAAGTTATTGGATACCGATTTAGAGGTGGAATAGCTTCATGGTTTTGTGGTCATATCACCAATTATCAACACTCAAGATTGCCATTTGGCGAAGTTTAAATTTATTAACCATTTTCATCATCACGTTTTTGTATTTGCAAACAAGAACCAATTTGTAGCCGTTTTATATCCCTAACTTGTAGAGTAACACTCTTACGCACAGAAATCGCAAAAAAATTGTGGCGCCCACATTTCTCTAAATTATTTTTCAGTGTGTATTGTGTTTTATTTTATTTTTCTAAATCTATTGACGTGCCAAAAGTTGAATATTTGGGACCATTATTTAATAACTTAAATTGGTTAATTGAGTAACGGATATATGATAGTCGAAGCAGTAAACTATAGCGTTCTCTATCTCTGTTTTTACCCGTTACTCGTAGAGTAAAAGGGTATACTAGATTCGTCGAAAAGTATGTAAGAGGCAGAAGGAAGCGTTTCCGACCCCATAAAGTGTATATATTCTTGATCAGGATCTCTAGCCGAGTCGAACTAGCCATGTCCGTCTGTCTGTCCGTCCGGATGAACGCTAAGATCTCGGAAACTATATGAGCTAGGCTATTGAGATTTGGCGTGCAGATTCCTGAGCTTCTTACGCATTGTTCTCATCAAGACCTATCGATTGACCTAAAAAAAATGTTTGCCACGCCCACTTGACCGCCCACAAACCGCCCAAACCTGTGACGCCCACAATTTTCATGCTAGATACAAATTTTTAACTGAAATGTATTGGACTCGTAAATACCTATCGATTGATCCAAAAATTTGCCACGACCACTCTAACGCCCATAACGCTTCAATCTGTCAGCCGCCGGTAGGTGGCGCATTTTAATGTCGCTTTGCTGCTTGCATATCTCCATTTCCCTTTGGTCCCTTTAGCTGAGTAACGGGTATCTGATAGTCGGGGTACTAGACTATAGCGTTCTTCCTTGTTTAAAATTTACTTCATCATTACTATTTTAATGAACGGCCTTGTTAGATCAAATTGTTTAAATAAATAAATAAAAAATGGCACTTAAGTTCGAAAAGAACGCTACACTATGCTACAGGGACGCCGGAATGAAGTTTTTCTTAGAAGACAAAACAATTTTTCTGCTACAAAAATGTGGGCAAAATATTAGTATCGACCTCTTTTACAATTTTGGGCTTTCGCGCTCTGCCCCCTATTTTCCGTCGACGCTGTTTATCTTCGATATGATCTGAACCAAAACGCATTCAAGTTTCTGCTAAATCTGTGCGCCCTCGAGCACGGAGAACCAGTGTACAAGTCCTCGACCCTTGTTACCGTACTCATTTATGGGCCGAAAGGAGAAGACTTCACGTGCTTCATTGCTGTGCGCCAACCCATAACAAACAAAAATGGCCGCCAAAACAGAGACGGAAAACAACACGCATGTGCTCCAATTTAACACTTTCGCTCTCTTTCGTTCGCACGTGTCGCCCAATTTAACCCTTTTAATGCCGTCTCCGTCTGCTTAGCGTCTGTCGGCCATTGACTTGCGCTCTTTTGAGCGGTGGGGCTGCTCCATCCAGCTCTTTTCGTCTTTTCCCAGTGCAATCCAACGTAATAAATTGATTCTCTTTACTCGTCATGGCAAGGGCACGCTCTTCGCCGCAACACCTCTTCGCTCAGTAAAAAGGGGAAGCACCAATATCAATGCTTTTCCTACCCCTTGCTCGTGTATGTAGTCGACTTGAGTGAGTTTTTTTTACTTCCTCCTCTCCGCGCCTTATGTATTTTCAAGTGAAAGCGAAAGGATTTTGTACATTAAAAGGGTGAAAGAGAACGATTTTGGGTAGCTGCTTATATTATCGATTTTTGAATTCATGCGCCAGTACATTAGGGCGGTGAACAAGTTTATCATTATATCGTATTTTTTCCCTCTCCCTGATATTGCTTGTGTTTGTGTGTATTGTGATGAAGGCGGAGTTTGATGAATACTACTTACGAAATGGCGTACTGTTTTCAATTTAGACTTCTTAATATTTATTTATTGGTGAACTAAAGCGAACTTTATATTAAAATGTTTACTTTTAAAATTCAAAAAAACAATTTTGTATTTCGCATAGATGCTTCACAATCCGTTTGTAGTATTTATTTTGTTATTTTAGGTCATGAGAATTTTATACAGTTGATGCCACTACAAAGAGAACATCTAAACTTGTAAAAGAGTGTTGTCCTTATTATATTTATAAATTGTAGTTTTTGAATAATTACTTCCTTATTATACCCGTTACTCGTAGAGTAAAAGGGTATACTAGATTCGTCGGAAAGTATGTAACAGGCAGAAGGAAGCGTTTCCGACCCCATAAAGTATATATATTCTTGATCAGGATCACTAGCCGAGTCCATCTAGCCATGTCCGTCTGTCCGTCTGTCTGTCCGTCCGGTTGAACGCTGAGATCTCGGAAACTATAAAAACTAGGCTACTGGGATTAGGCATGCAGATTCCTGAGCCTCTTACGCAGCGCAAGTTTGTTCCAGCAGAGTGCCACGCCCACTCTAACGCCCACAAGCCGCCCAAAACTGTGGCTCCTACATTTTGATGATAGAATAAAAATTTTAACTGAAATGTATTGCTCTCATCAATACCTCTCGATTGACCCAAAAAAAGTTTGCCACGCCCACTTTAGCCGGTAGGTGGCGCATTTTAATCTCGCTTTGCTGCTTGCATATCTCCATTTCCCCTTGGTCCCTGACTTAGCTGAGTAACGGGTATCTGATAGTCGAGGAACTCGACTATAGCGTTCTTCCTTGTTTTTGTTTTCAAGTCATAGGCCGCATATTTACGTACATAAATGTAATATAATACTTTCAAACCGCATTTGCCTGAAACAGATTGAACATATTTAGTTGGTGTTATAAAAAAGAAAGCAATTGTATTGTAGAAAGCTTATACAGTAGTACAGTACTAACTGCAAGTGGTAGTTTCAATGCTAACATTTTTTTGCGATGCGTGCCTACATTTGACCTACCGACCGCTTTTTCATCCACCTTATGCATTCTTACCCTTGTTCATTAATAACTAATATCCTGAAGCCACAAATAACATTAGCCCTGTGAGCCCACAACGCATTGTTGTTTTTCTTTTGGTTTTCAGTTACATGAAGGAGGCTGCTGAAGCTTTAATGACAAGTGTGTCTGTGTGTAAATATCTATCGATGAAAGTTTGAAATTAACACCAAAAATGGTTAGTCCTGCCCTGCGTAATTAATGAGTACCAAATACCCTCGAGAAGTAAACAAGAAACTTTGTCAAGAAATACACTGCAAGGGAACGGACAGACAGAGATCTTGCAAATTGTATCCTACGAAAAGAATTATATTTTTTGTGCCGAAATAGTGATTTCCTCCAGTGCACTAAAGTTTTCCGATGCTCAATCGGTCAAACTGTTCGAAATAGCCTTGTGGCAGCTTACAAGAAAATGATTTTAGCTATCCTCTTTATCACCTTTCTCATATTTCCCACTCACACATTTTTTTTTGGTAGTTTGCCAATTCTTATTTTACTTGTGTTTTACTTAACATCTTTCCCACGGAGTTTTTCAATTCACATTCGATTTATTTTAATTAGTTAATTAGAAAAAGAATCGCTAAATTATGTAATTATGTTAAATTTGTATGGCAACCCTCTCTAATCGGCTGCTTCAATTGAAAGTGATGAGCACATTTGCGTGCCAAGAAAGCGGTTTTTCTTTAAAATGGTCTTTGCATGATAAGTGATTAATGACAAACACAATTTCCATCTCTATATGACCGTAAGTGCCTGCAATATAATCCAACTCGACTACAGGAAGCGACAACGAATCATCCGAAATCAACAATCCGTTGCGTTCTCAGCTCTTCTTTAATCGGTCCCATTCATACATTTTATAGTGGTATATTCAAAGCAAATCGTGTTTAATTCGTATACAAAAGAGTCATTTATAAAAAAAATGTATATATTTTTGGCATCCATCTATACAACGGATTGAGATGGTGAAACTTTTGTACTAAAAGTAAGTGGATAGCTCACATGAAGTGTCGAGTGTGTGAAGATTAGGTCCCCTATATGGATGTCTCTTTAAATTAACCTAAAAAATATGTAGGCTTATCTATTTCAAAAACAAGCTTGGACAAATTCTAAGGGATCTTAGACGAAACTCGTATCATTAAATCTTGTGTTGTCTCACAATGAGAATGTAGCTGTAGCTGTAATAGCCATTTGACATCGTTTTAAATGTTAGGCAGTTATACAGCGTTGAGCATTAATATAATCGGGGGTGCACAACAAACCACTATCCGCCATGATACGGTCCACTGAAACTAACGATCGTCACATGCAACTTTTTTGAAATAAATGAATAAATGTCTGGACACTACAAAATATATTGATATTAATGTGCGATCAAACATAACGCATGCTTAGTTGATTGGCTTTTCCAGAAACAGGAAGTTCGATCAATGTCTTAATTTATGCTAAGAGGTAGCCCGTGGGTTACCAATTAGTTTTAGTGTTTCGATTGAAATGCTTACCCATTTAGTGTGGAGAACGCCTACAAGAAAACCAGACGAAGCCAATTAATAGAGTCGCAAAACAAATTAACCCCAAGAAATCAACACGAAAGTTCTTATGTTCGCCGCAGGACTGACACACGTCAGAGCGTCAAGACGATAAACGCCATATGGCACAGTTTTAGCCCCGGTTTCTTAAATATATAAAAGTATAACAAGCAAAAAAAACTCGGATACGATACAGCGCACATGCCGAGATTTTTGGTTGAGAGACGCGTGCGCCAGTGACCCTTTTATTATTGCACGGGAAACATAGGCAAACTATATTGAAGTGTGGAATACAAACTGACGATGATCACTAAATTAGGGGTTAAAAGATCAAGGCGAAGAATAAAAAAGAAGGCGAGAGAGTCAAAAAAGGGGTCCCATGGATAGGGAACAAAAAAGAAGCCAAGAGACCTCGATCTCTAAATACTTGATAATGAGTTCACATTTTCTGTTCCCCCTTTTTTATCCCAACCAATTCTTGTACCCCTCCTTTGGAATTCAAAATTGAATTATCTTTTGAGGATGCCTTGTGGCATTTTAATGTGCCTTATATGTCACCCTTTACTGCTGTCGAAAGAGTTCACATGAAGGACCGCCCAATGTTAAGTTACGAGGTGATCCTCAAGTGGCCTCCTCTTTTATTCAAGTCGTTCTAATATCAAATTAATCATTTTGTGGACGTTTGCTGGAAGTGCTGAAGGTCTACTGTGACAGGAATTTGAGTGAGTGTTTTCGATTACAATCTTATCCCCTGACTTGTTAAAGATCCCGGAATTGATAATGGTAAGGCAATCTAACTGGCTGGAATACATGTGAAATATAAAAATCCTCTGGCAAAGGGGTAAAGTAATTTTTTCATAATTGTTTGTTAACGACTTTTTTCTTTAAATTTATTTTAATAACTTTTAGCAATTGTGAGCGTGGCACTCCGATCAAACAAACTTGCACAATATAGGGTATACTATATGCTCTACATGTGACGCGTATATGTATATATATGATCTTTCTATTCCCAAAACTAGCTTCCTTTCGTCAAAATAGGTTTTAGGTTAGAAGAAAAACCATACCGTTCTATTTGTCCCTCGAGTAGTTAAATTGTGCTTGTTTGGCTTCAGTTTTTCCCAGAAACAATAACGGGCAAATATTAACTTGACACCATTTCCCGGAAAACGCCTAAAACTCAATTTACGTAAGCCCCCATGGCTTATCAAATGGCTTCACCTGTATAAGACACACACTAGCATCCTGTAACTGCCAGCAAGACAATAGATCTTACGGTCCGTGACCAAAACTTATCTTTAATTGAACCGCAGGTCTTATCAAAAATCACACAAAATTAATACTAATGCAAATAGAAGATGAGCGAAGATCGTCCTAAACAAATCGCACTTGGATTTTAATTTTTATCAACCGCAGCGTTGCGTTTTCTTGCAACTAGGACAAACATCCTTTTTGGTGGGCGACGTTATCCTTTTGTAAATATTGGTGTCTACGCGTGCTCAAGTGCTCATTGGGAATCCTTTCGTTGCGGCGCAATCGTCATTTGTAAGTCCGCCGGCTGTCGCTTTGCTTTCATCTAGTTTCTGGGCTGCGATTTGTCTGTTAGCCATCGCCAAACATTTTCCGTTTGTAGATCATGATACGCGGCAAATATTGACCAATTCCAATTATTCTTTGTTTTTTTTTGGTCTTCTACCCTATGCTTCTAAACGAACAAAACCGTAGCAGAATTTGTAACCGGTTTTCCTAAATCTTACTTACATATTTTCATATGCATTCCAAAAAACAAAGAAATTAAATTTTAAATTTATGAAATGTTTTATTTATTATGATGTGCAAGTTTTATAATAAAATTTGATCTTATGGTTTTTAAGCTCTTAAAGTAATTTTAATTTCCTTCAAATTCCTTTGTATACTCTTTGAATTATAGTTAGGTATTCATTAATTTATTGTACTCTGTTGCCAAAAGTTTAAAACTTAACGTACAGGGAGGAATCGGCCATAGTTGCTAAGACTTTCGGCCAGACTAAATTGTTATTACAAGTTTACTTAATAACTAGAATTTATATAGTTAGGTATACAAATCCCAAACTTTTTAATACAATAGAAGTTTTTTAAATTTTTAATATTTTCAACGCCAATTTTGTATATCTTATATACAAATAAATATGTAGTTCCGATTACTATTTTAACACATGTTTTATCGTTAGCCCAAAATAATAGAGTATTTATCGTCTTATAATCTATTAAATGATAATTATAAATAATGATCTTTAGGAATTTGTTTAAAAATTTTTTGAGTTCCAAACTAAGTTTTCGTCGTTGTTTTAAATAGTTATGTACCATTTTATAAAGAAGCTTTTAAATTTCAAGGAATTTCAATAGTTTAACTTCAAGATGCCCGTTCTGACATCTGTTGTTTTTTTTAGAAAAAGAAAGTCGGAGATCGGAAAGAAGGGAACCGTTAGCAAGTGTTGCAATCATAGATTGTAAGGCAAGTCGACAGTTAAGCGGCGGCACACGATGATGAGCAAACCGCAAGAAAGGGAAATAATGAACATGTGTTTGAGTGCTTACCTTACCTACGCTAAAAGTGAAGGTGAGTACCATGATGTTGGAATTGATGCATTGAGGGAAAGGGTCTAGGAAAGGTTGGCGATACCTCTTAAAAATAAGTCCTGTCGCTTACTTTCATTTTCTTGCCTGCAAACTAACCACTTTCTTTAATGATTAGTGTGGCGCATCTAATTGATGGCATGTGGACCTTTTTAGGTTTCCAAGATCATAAGGGGTTGTTTCGTTAAATGCATCATATTATTGGTATAAGACAAAAACGTCAGTTGTTTTCAGACAAGAAAGGTCATCCATTCCACTTAAACAACTGCAAGTATCAAGATGCGCAATATGTTTAAAAGGATTTTCTTTAGAACTTAAGATAACTCGACCACACGTCATCAACTACGCGTCCCCATTCCTAATTCCTAGTCAAACCTCGACTCAATTCCAATCGCCGCGTCATCAAATCAGACACCAAAGGCTCACTCAGCAAAGTAAAAGTAGTAAAAAGTTGTAGCCTAGAAAGGAAATCTGTGTGTTGGCAAATTGAGATGACATTATTTGGTGAACCATGAGTTCCATGCCGTAATCATTGTTGGCATACATTGTCCAACCCTTAAATCACAGTGTACGCAATTTTGTTAATAATCCTCAAGACAATATCGAACGGCCGTAACAATATCCTTTTCATGATTATCGGTTTTCTTGTTTGACAGTAAGTTTCTAGGGCCTATAGACATTTCACGCAAAGCTCCAATCACAAAAGACTGCTTGTCTGTCTATTTTATTTTGACGCAACTGTAGCGTTGATGTTTATTGCTTGGGTTAAGACGAAAGGATATTGGGTAAATTATACTATGGCGTAAAATTCCGAATATTATGGTATCATTGTTGAAGTATCTACTGCCAATTGCGGAATCTAAAAATATTTATTTTTTAATGTGGAAAATTTTAGTGTACAAAAATAAAAACTTAGTAAATCGTAACCTTGCTTGACAATCGATTCTAAACAATGCCTTGTAGAATATATCCCGTTTCAGGTCATACATGTGTTATTAAAGATTCCATTCATGTTTAAACGTTCCGAACTAACAAAAAGTGAAGAGAAGAAAAAGGAAAACATGTAAAAACACAAACAAAATATTATAGGTATTACAATTTTAATGCAAATTGTTATTTTATGCAAGAATGTGAGCTGAAGTAGACCCTGTCTTTAGTAAATCTCTTTTTGAAAAAGGACTGCCTAAAGGATTTCCTTGGTCAAACATAAGTCGGAGAAAAATGTTGTTGTGTGCTACTTTTTCCTTTTTACTTTATCTTATGCAGAGCGGTCGACCTTTTCCTTAGTAAAGACCTATAAATGTGCATGTGTGGGTGCCCTGAACTGACCGGCTTCTTTACCACATTACATTGCGACCCAGACCCTTTTCAATAACATAGTTCGCAATGAAAAATATACAAGCTTTAGCTCACCCTTAGCCTAAAAAGGATAATGGCTTCCATCGTCTGGTATTTAAATGGTTTGCAACTGCACAGCTGTCTTTCATTAAAATAACGGTTGCCGTTGTTACAATATTAAATGTTTTATTTTATAGTTTTATAAGAATATAAAAAGGTTGAAAGTAGAAGCGGGTTCGACTTAATTTGTATACCCCTTACTCGTAAGGTAGATATACTAGATTTGTCGGAAAGTATGTAACAGGTAGAAGGAAGCGATTCCGACCCATAAAGTATATATATTCTTGATCAGGATCACTAGCCGAGTCGATCTAGCCATGTCCGCCTGTCCGTCCGGATGAACCCTGAGATCTCGGAAATTACAAAAGCTAGAAAGTTTGGATTTGGTATGTAGATTTCTGAGCTTCTTTTTTTTTATCAGCACCTCAAACAGCCCAAAACTGTGGTACCTACAGTTTTTATGCTAAAAAAAAATGTTTAAACTAATTGTATTGGTCTCGTCAACACCTATCGATTGACCTAAAAATAAGTTTGCCACGCCCACTCTAACGCCCATAACGCTAAATCTGTCTGCCGCCCACATAACCATAAATACATAAATGGAGATAGCGGGTAGGTGGCGCATTACAATCTCGCTTTTCTGCTTGTATTGGTCTATCTTCCTTTGGTCCCACTTATTTTTATATGGATTTGGTATGTAGATTTCTGAGCTTCTTTTTTTTTTATCAGCACCTCAAACAGCCCAAAACTGTGGTACCTACAGTTTTTATGCTAAAAAAAAATGTTTAAACTAATTGTATTGGTCTCGTCAACACCTATCGATTGACCTAAAAATAAGTTTGCCACGCCCACTCTAACGCCCATAACGCTAAATCTGTCTGCCGCCCACATAACCATAAATACCTATATGGAGATAGCGGGTAGGTGGCGCATTACAATCTCGCTTTTCTGCTTGTATTGGTCTATCTTCCTTTGGTCCCACTTATTTTTATACCCAAAGCAAATTTTGTTACATTTGATTAATTTTCAGTTTTCTGACGTATTTTAAATCCTTGCAAAGGTTTTATTGATTTCAGTAAAAACTTTGCAACGCAGTTAAGGAGACGTTTCCGACCCCATATATATATATACATATATTCCAGTATAAATATTCTTGATCAGCATCACTAGACTAGTCGATCTAGACATGTCCGCCTGTTCGTTCGTCTGGCCGTTTCTACTCAAACTAGTCTTTCAGTTTTAAAGCTATTGCTATGAATTCTTCCAAGATATCTTAATTTTATTGTAGTCTATAAACTTAACGAGCAGAACCGGACAACTGTATTCTGTAGCTCACAGCTCTATATACCCATTGCTTCTATAGAAACACCTGCAAGGATTCATGTCATGTTTGTCATGTTTGGTCTATATAAAATAACGCTGCACAACAATTTTTTTGTATAATTATAAGCTTGCATTATAATATAATAAAATAAAAATATTTTCACTGTAAAATCACAGCACACATTTTTAATCTTTATTATATAAGATATTATTTTATTCATTTTCTTCGTTTTCTATTTCAATGTTGTACAGGAAAAGTGGCCTGAGAAGGCCATGTGTAAGGCCATTATTTCGATTTGAACAACAGAAAAAAATTGTATTACAAGCTGTGAAATAATATTAAAAAGCCCAGTCTGCAATATATCCTCTACAAAATTACATGCGCAAATTACCTTATGCCCAAGCCATCGAATAACTATTTAAACCCCTTTTTATACTACTATCTGAACAAACCTTGTTGATTGTCTACTGAGGGTTGATTATAATGACCCACGACCGGACACAAACCAGTTTTAGGTTAACAATTTCGTTGTACATACATCAACATACGTATATTTGTATTTAAAGTAATCTATCAACCAGTGCAGCGTAGGTTAATTAAAAGTTAAGTTTGGGGTAACAGAGGGTAAGCGCTTTGCTGTGGACTACGTTACGGTTTTGTTGTATATGCTTTCGCTTAATTATCCATTTTGTTTTGTAGTTGGCACTCGAACAACCCCAATAACATAAAAGGGTTGTACAGCGCCTATGTGAAAAACTTACCCAAAAGGGTTGACACTTAGAAGGGAGAGAAATAGTAAATAAAGATATTAAAATGACCAATGGTATCGAAACGAGTATATAATATGAAGAACATTGTGTTACCCACACGTAAAAGAATATATGTATGTTTTACTATATATAAGTCCACACAGAAAATTTTTAATTTACTATTTTAAAAAATGTTCATGTATTTTGATTGTTTATTCTTTGGGACATTTAAGAAATAGAAGAACTATTAACGAATTGGTTTTGTGTTTTGTTGTATTACTCCTTGGACAAATTAATAGTGACTTCACAAAAAAATCGTATCAAACTATTTGTTTTTATGTCCTTTCAGAGGGTATATTTATTTCAGTCAGAAGTTACTGTTGCTAATATATTTGTTACTTGAATATGAGCCATACTCATAATGTTAACTTAGTATGAAACTACGGCACAGTATTTAAAGCGTTAATATTATTTTTATAGGTACTGCGGAATACATAACTAAACGACCACAAAATAAAATGACCATTAAGTTAATTAATGTGTTCTAATAATGGCCAGTAAAAAGCTTATGAACCTAAAACTCTATAGTTTTTAATCAAGAAGTGGTATTAACACATAGCACAGCATGTTCCCCGATGTGCCATTGCTCCCCAATCCTCAGTTATAATCATGTTCTAAGAAATCTTGCATCATAAAAAATTAGCTTCCTGCTGCTAACTTCTGCAATAAAAAATCACTTAAACAGCGATATATGAAGATGCAGAAACTAATTGGAATTGTTATTAGACTGAATATTTTTCGTATCTTGGAAGTATTGACATTCAGTTATTCTAGTTTTATATGAAAAAAATACTTTAGCGGTTTCATTCTCGAAAGTTTTGAGCTATGAACTTCCTAAGTTGTGAAATAAGAATATATTTTTTCCATTATTACCTATCCTTTCCTTAATTTTTGTATTCTACTCTGGGCTAAAATTAAACTTTTTTAATCGAAAATCCACTAAAACTAGGTTTTTGTGTACATATATCATTACAAATGTGCAGAGTTACAATAAATGTTGGGCATACAAACTTTTCGAGGATTACTTACTGGATTTCCTTTTTATAAAATCTTATTTTCCATTTTCTCTTCCCATCTTCAGAACGCAATTAATTAAAATTGTGCTTGTATAAGTACGTTGAGGCAAACATCCTTTACAAACAAACATGCTGGTGGAGAAAGAGAAGTCGTTAACGGAATGAAACGTTAGGCGCCCAAGCCTTAGGCGTGGGTAAGTAAAAAGCGTTATCAATTCCGCGTTCTACACCGCGGCTATTTTGTCTTTAATTGCAAATTACATTTTAAAAAATTATGCTTCAAAGGCCATCAAAGATTAGCCTGTGCTAGCTTAGGTATTTCTCCAGTGGTCCGTGCGCCTGGATGTCCTTAAAAGGCGAGCGACCTTCGCCTAAGTAGAAAACAATTAGTATGCTTTTGATCCTTTGTTTACCCCAACAACAACTAAAGCGACAACGACAATACGCCCAGGCATCGTTAGCACCCAGCAGACCACGTCCAGCTTTTTCCTTTTTGAAGAATTTTTTAATTTTCAAAAGCGAATTCTGAGTCGTGAATACCACCCACACCTTGTGCTTACGCTTTTGCTTGGTCATGATGTTCCATGCGATTGGTTGTTTCTCATATCCGTTTCATAAAATGCCTCCAAGACGTTTCTCGTGGTCTCCCTTTCCTTCGTGTACAGTCGCGCGTTAATATATATTGCGGGTGTTTAATTTAAATGGTGAATTGGGGTTGGGTCGAAGGATACAAGAGCATGGCTCAGTTGTTTTTCCCTGAAAAAGTAAAATTAAAGAAAAAGTCAAATTATTTTATGTTCTCCCACCTGTTCGACGCCTTTTAGTAATCATTGCTTTTCTCCGCTTATTTTTAGTAAGTACACAATTGATTCATTCAAAAACATACATAGCCAGGTTGTCCAGTTAATAAAAACTAAATTCTTTTAATAGTTATTTTATTTATTGATCGAAAATTATTAGCAGCTATGTAGAGTTTCCGTCATTGTGGGAAATCAATAGTCAGTTTCATTTTTAGCAAATTCAGACACAGCCCGGAACCCTCTTCACCCACAAGTAACCCTTGTGATGGTGGGAATAACACCAACCCTACGCTGTCAACCCATTTACTTTTTCGTTGCTTTTTCCCTTATTTTTGACAGCAAAAGCAGGAGTAACCGAAGACGACATGTGGCCAAGAGCCAAAACTGGCACTGGACCTGGCCAGACCGGTTAGTCTCGTCGAAGTTCAAGCAAATACACCAAGAGCGCTCTAAACGTTATGGGGTGGGTTTTGCACCAAGCAAAACATAAAAATAAAAAGTTTTTATACGTCTTGCGAGGGTAAAGCGGCCTCACTCATCCAGCCAGCCTATATACACTTGAAGGGTACGGTTGTGGGACTTTTGTCACATGTGTCTCAATGTGTGCTGCCTTTCATGACCCTAACTGGCGTTTTATGTATATACAATGTTGAAACGTACACTGAACTTGGGAAATACTTCGGATTGCCTTTCACCCTTTTTATTGCGTCTTGAAGTTATTTTATCTACCCTATGTATTGGTGATTTGTCTGTGTAACGTTTATATACAGATAAACATGTATATAGAGCGTGCGTTGAATAACCGGAAATATGAGACATCAAGGCTTTTATAAATGGCGGCCGTATATGTTTTTTTCTTGATGTGTGATGGTTCCTTTAGTCAATGGGGGAGTTTGGGCTTTCGAACTTCAGCTGCGAGATTAGGAGCGGGAAAAAGGAGTCCTTGACGTATGCGTTTGACAGGCGCACATAAGGGGTAAATTGAGTTTTTACAAGGGACCGAGGCCGAGGCAAAGCTACTAGAACTTTTCGGTTTGTTTGCGTTGACCAGCTAGAATCATGCACAGAAAAAATAAGCTTAACTTATTTTCTTAATTTTGGCAATGGTAGTAATGGTAATTTTATATTGCTTTTAATAAAGCCTATCCGGTATACTTGAACTACTACAAATTGAACTATATATATATTAAAATATTTGATTTTATGAACGAATTTACTTATTTTTATTTTTTAGTGCATGCATACATAGTCGGCGGGTGGGCCTTGGTTTTGCGTGGCACAAGACGGTCAATAGAACAAATTTAATAAATGACTTTATAGTTATTTTCTTGCCCTTTGTCCAAAAGGGAAGACTATTTGTGGGCAAAATTGCCAACCCCTTACAAACCTCTCGATTTATGGGCACTTTATGCGTGCGTCTTTCGGTGTATGGTTGCTGTAGCTGTTTGCCAACGGCTGCGAGGACTATCAAAAAATAATACTTTTGTCTGCATCCCCATACTAGACCCTTAAGCCATTTTCACGTAATACCTCGCGACTCCAACAAATAACAAAAGCTGTAAACATTTTAATTTGCCTTCAATATTTTTGGTGCGCCACATGCGATGAAAGTAAAAGTGATATACAAGAATTCGTCACAAAATATATGTGCCATCCCATGATTTTTAAAATCGGAATGTTTTATCAGTAGGAGTTTTTGTATTAAAAGCCTTAAGACTACAGAAAATAAAGCCTTGAATGGGTTTTTAAATTTGTTTAAATCCTTTCTCTGATTTTTCCTATTATTATAATGCTTTTGTATTAGTGCTTTGTGTTGCACTTAAATCCTATGAATAGAATAACCACGTAAACTGAATGCTAGTTTCACCCGTTTCAGGTTTAGCCATTAAAAATATACAACGAGGTAGATTAACAATTTAAGTAACCAGTAAATATATTTTAATAACAAGGTTCGGTGCCGTCAGACCAAGATCGGCCTTTTTCTTTAATCACATTTAAAATGACATGCGAGGCACGACCACACAAAGTCCATAAAAAACGACAAAGAAAAAGACCTATCCTCGAAATAATTGGAACAATTTCCTATCAAATTTATGTGCCATAATCGGTAGCAGCAGGTTCAAAGATAAAAATCGAACGCATTCCAATAGAGTAGGGAGTCCTGGTACACATGCTCGAACCTTTGTAAGGACAGGTGAAAGTGGTCGCGACAATACAAAGAATGTGAATACCTCGGGGTCATCGGAGCCGTTTTTATTACCACCAAATCGCTTTCTTAACAATGATTTTTGTATCCGACCGTTTGCCACTATTTTGTGGTTGGCTTAACTCCTTATGTTCTTACCGGAGCCTTGTTATCCTTCCCTTCAATGTTTTCTTTCTCTGCTTATCGCTGACGTGCCATCTCGACGTAAAGGATACAAACGGGCGTTGTAACCAATAACCGTCTCGTTCGTTATTCTGTCAGAAATGTCTCAATCGTGGCTTCTGTAAATTGGCTGTGGTCCATAATCGAAATTTCACTGAAACGTAAAAATGCTCTGGCATTGCTCAGAGGGCCTTACAGATGAAACCGATTTTAGCCATAGAAGGTTTTAGATGCCATTGTTGACATTTTAATTACTATACCCTATTTGACCATGTTTATAGGTTAGTACCACGGTGAATTTAAAAAGTAAAAATGTTCCTATAATATATATTTTATATATCTTATATTTTTGTGTACTTGTTTGGTAAATCGGGTTTACATAAATGTCTATCAAAAGTAACTCAATGCACCTTGCTACCTTTACTTACCTACTGCAGATGGGCACCGAATCTAATCTTATCATAATAATGCTCGTCAGCCCCTGCCCACGAACTAGAACGCACCGACCAGGTATAGAGCAGGTGTAACTATTCCATTTGTTACAATTATCCAAAACATTTATGCGGCTTACACGCAAAAGTCGAAAGTGTTCCTTTAGACGTTTGAGAACGAGTTTTGCCAAGTCGCTGATAAGATAAATGGCAGAATTGCTGCACATGCCATGCATGATATCGATCTTAAACGGCTAAAAGCAAGACCCTTGCCGACTCGCCCGCTGTGAGGAGTCAAATGGGAAGACGAAGGCTGTTCAGGTCGATAAGCAGCAGAACAGTTTGTTACATTTATTATACTTTGCAACTGGCCTTTTGAAGATAAGTTGATTGATTTTCTGTAAAAGAGTTTTCCTGTCCAGCGTCTATGGACCTCTCATTTCTAGAAGGTGTTTCTATTGGTTTTAATTAAAATTCAAAATCAACTGACTTCCGTATTAAACACCAATAAAGGTCTCTCCCAAAACAGGTTCTCATTTAATGATTTATTAAACTTGGCTTACGTAAATATATTTGTTTAAGTCAGCACTAACACGTAGTGTTGATGAATGTAATGCCTTAACTGCTTTCTTATCGAAGACCTTATGCATCAAGTCAACACCAGTTCTAAATTCAATTCAGTCTATAATTCCTTTACTTACGTATCGCGCTCCTATTTAAACTCCTACTCCTAGGTTCACCTCCTTGGATTTCCATGTATTCTCTAATTACATTCTTCCGGCTTAGGAAATAAGCGAGGGCGGGCGACTCGGACAGTTTTCGCTTTCCTTTCGTCATTCAGCGGCACAATTAGGGACCTTTGTCATGCCCCACCAAGGTTATCGTGCCCTTTAAAAAAACGGCCAAATTTCGATTTCGATTCGAAAACCTACGACCCTTAATGGAGTTTCGATTTTATTGATACGAAAATTGGTTTACACCAAAGGAAATCGGCTTGGCAGCTGTCTTGCAGGGCAACACCTACAAGACGCACGTGGGCCTGTGTCTTTGTATGCGTTTGTGCGCAGGGATAGACACGCGTTCACATACCGCCCTCTAGCGATGGACCATTTTCACTTCGCATTTGAATTTTTGGTCAGCAAAAGATTTCAATTTTCTAGGCCAGTGGACAAGCTAGAATTCAACTAGGAATTGCGGTACGTTATTCTGGCAAGCGTAACCACGCACAACGAAAGATTTGCCGCCTTAGGATTTGTTTGTCAAAAGCAGATAACAATAACAGCAGCGTGAAGGGAATTCGGCTTGGCGTTTTAGATGAGTTGCTTGTCAACGTTCAACTTGGTTTATTTATTCTGCATATTTGTCCGATTCCAAGGCACAGTAGTACCAAAAGTTAATTTAATATCTTTGGATATATCAATGAGCCTAATTCTTCCATCTTTGATTGGATAACTGCATTTGGTGACTTTGCAAAATAAAATTTTCAAAAACTTGTAAATTGTACCACTAAGTTCAAAATTTGTTTCCTTTGCTTTTAAAATTTTTTCTTACTCCAAATCGCACTTACCTAAGCAATATCTGTATGTATGTTCCTATTGTTTCTTAGTTTGGCACGAGGTCAAGAAAGTAGACTTTCGATAAATGTGTTGAAAGCGTATTGTAGATCGGGGGCAAGCAACCCTTTTGTTTTCTGCTGGTTCTGAAGTAAGGTTTAATGGGTTATTAAATAGCACCCTTTTAGAAAAGGGTTGTTTTATTTGATTGTTTGTGTTTGACGCTGATGACACCGCTAATTGCTGGCTAATTTGGTAAATTTGTCTATGAAGGGTTGGTCGAAAATGTTTGGTTCTTTTGGTAGGGGTGTCCTACGTGTTTATAGAGGCGATGTTTATATTACATGTAGTTTTTATTCGCATTTAGTATTGTTAGGCTGGTATAGAAATTCTGAAGTATAATTATTTATTGGTGCGTCAAGGCGTCTGCTTTTTAAATAGGATTCATTCGAGTGAACTCATGTGTAAATTTCTTTTTTATTGTCAAACATTACAATTAAAAAACAAAGAGCAGAGATAATGGGAGAGCAAGTCAAAGTTTGCTATGCAAATGACAGGACAATGAACACTTGCTTCCCGTCTTCGTCCTTATAACACATAATGGTCTGCGGCTAATTAAAAATATCGCCAAGTGAATGCCATTGAATAAACAAGAAACGAAACGCCGAAATGGCAAACAAGAATTAAATGCGATATAAAGGCGAACCTCAACTGAAGTTTAGGACAACTAAGTATAAATTAATTTACGTTACGCAACATTAATCCAGTATGTCTTTAATTCTTTGTTATAAATTAATTTTAACTTACTACTCAGTAACTTTTTAGTTTAAAGTCACTGAATATTGAAAATTTAATGAACTTTTGTTGTAAGGCGTTTTATGTTTATCACTGGTTTACCAATGGTTGCCCATTCTGTAAATATACATTTTCCACTGTTTCACAACTTTTCCCTATCCTAGTGGTAATTTTTTTTACTTCACCCCAACAGCACATTAACCCACCGAAAACGGCCATAAAAAACGTGGGCAAGAGCAAAAAATCCAACTTGGCCACGATTTTTTTTACGTGTCCATTGTTTCATTTCACTTTTTGCTCATTTTTCACTTAAAATGAGCCGCCAGGCATTCAAAGCATGTTTCAGCAGGACTAGCGAAAAACGGTGTCGGTTTAACGCCGCACGAACGTCAGCGCCTGGTTTTCAATTTACGCTACTGCGCCCATCATATCCTTTCCGCGTGTCCTTCGAGTTGAAAGCAGCTTAGACAACCTCTATACTTGAAATCTTTGTTTGCCTGACCATTTTTTCAACGTTAGGAGCATTTTCCATTAAAATTCCGTCACTTTTTTGTAGCTGCAGCGGGACAAAGAGAAGCAGGACGAAAATTTAGAAATAACGCTGGAATTTAAATAATAAAGCAAACGCGCACAAATGAATCTAATTTTTTACGAATGGCGAAGGATGAGCAAAAAGAAGCGCAAGGCTCCAGTATCCGAACGTCCAAGTAAAGTGCCTTCACAGTATGGTTAACAGCAAGTGGGCTCTGAGCCAAATAAACGCGGAGCGTTGCAAATGAAAATCTGTGAGCTGTTGAGTGGTTGGGGTAAATGAAAAAGTGTTTTGCTTTCTGGTGCTTATTTTTGTTAATTTTTTCCTACTTACACTTGTGAATTAATTTCCATTCGTCTCTACTCCTTGGTCGCAGGCTGAGGATAGGAATACAAAACCTAAGCATTCAGCATTGCGACATTAACAAACATTTTTGTAAAGTAAAGACTAGTTGTTTCATTTGGATTTAGCTTAATATACCAAAAACAACCCCTTACACTTTAAACTTAATTCAGTCGCACCCTTTTAAGGCACCAACCTCCGATTGTTAGGGTGTGCCAATAATCAAGTGTGACACATTAGGGACACGTTTGCCCCTCGCTCCCACATCTGTGTTCCGTTTCATTATTAGTTGTTACTTCTTTTACCCCGTTTCAAACACAAAAGCAAGCAAAATGAAAAAAATTTTATAAAATTCAAAAAAAAAAAACGTTTTTTATGTCACGCATGCTAAAGTGGTGCAAGAAATCACAACTTCAGGCACAACCCTGCTCATTCACAAATCGTCGAACATAATCAACGTTCTGCACAACCACCAAAACGACGAGTTGGTGAAAAACAACTTAAAAATGGGTGAAAAAATTGCAAATTGATACAAAAAAACTGCACTGACAGAAGTACAAAAGAAACAGGGATTTTGATGTGCTGCCAAAGGGAGAGATGGCCCAAGGCTGATTATAGGGTTGCCTCGAGTATTAGGCACGTGTACGGAGAAAGGATTTAAAAGCGCACTAATGAAATTTAACAAAAATTGCAGGCGTTTTTCGGTATATTTCGTTTTTTGACAATATGGGAGGGCATAGAGGGTGGAAGCAAAGGAGCACCTTTTGATTCTGGTACAACCAGTCTGAAGCTGTTGTGTAAGTATCCCTAGATAGGAACAACCCTTGACCACCGTACCGAATATCATGTTTGAAATGTTAGTAAAATGCTAGCATTTATTATAGTGAATTCTGTATTATATTGCATCACATTCTCAACTTAGGAATTGTGCATTTTAACCCCGAATGTTATGTATAAATACACAAACGCAAGCCCTTTTGGCGGTTCCGTTGGTCAGTCTTCTCTGTACCTTTTCGCATGACCAGCATATCTCTGGCCAACCCCTAAAATGGCAACTCGAGCACACGAACAGCTGGTCAGACCTAGGTCATCTAATGGTCTTCAATTCCCGCCTAAAAGCAGTAACGTTTTAAGAGGCCTTAACCTTATTGATAATTCGATATTTTTTAAGTATGTATGATTAAGGTTGAGGTACATGGAGGACAGACATATATTTGTAGCTCTCTTTTAAGGAATTTAAATTATGAAAAATAGTAGTTTTTAACATTAAAAAACAAGCCCTTCAATATGCTCTACAACGAAGTCGGTAGTACATAGTTATTAACCAATAACTTAGCTCTTCTCTCTAATTTTGGGTTATCCTTTAACGCCCTAACGTAAAATTTAAAAACGACAGCTGAGTCGGTATGTGTCGCAGAGATGACCTTTGGCCTTAGACTGACACACACATATACGTATACAGATATACAAACCAAACGTATGGAGAGAAACCAACTGGGTGACTGTTGTTATATTCAGGACAAAGGATAATACACAAAGGACCAAGCTGACGTAACAATGGCAACAATTTTTAAAAATGTTTTTGTACTGTACTTCGAATGGCCGACTACATTTTATGTGGAAACTATAGAAAAAGTATGGAATAGGTCACGTCAGGACAGAACACCCTGTTCCAAATATCAAACAAACTTACTATTTATTCACCGCGTAACTTTTTAAAATGTTAACAAAATCTCAACACCTAATAATGGTGTTACGTATATCTATTAGTATTTTTATTAATACTTTAACATTGCGACCGTCAGCCTAACATTGGATTATGTAATAATTTTATTTATTTAATTCATTCTTTAATAAGTTTTAAAATCACTTCAAGTTTTGGAAAGATAACATTTTTTAAACGAATAAGTAAGTAAGTATGTATGTTCTTAGTTTTTCCCTATACTCGTCAATATTTTTCTTAGACACGTGGTTGCATTCATCACATACACACATAAAATTAGAGAAGAATGTATTCCTATACCTTTTTGAAGGGGATATCTTAATTTTTTAATCGTGCCAACTGCGGCAGTGATCAAATGACAAATCAAACAAAAAATTGACAGTGAAAATGGAGACATTGAAATAAACAGCCGGGGGAGTAGATACTAGACGTGTGTTGGAGGATTGGGGATCCGCTTGCAGACAAAAACCGCCCGACTGTCAAATGAAGTGTGCTGCACATTAATCCTCTATGGAGGAAGTAGCATCCAAACTCTGCCTCCGCCACCTTTAAACAACAGCAATTAAAAGCCACAAGGAACGCGTTTCCCCCCAATTTTTTTCTTCCATTTCCTTGGCATGTTGACAATTTGGATATGTAAACGTGCGACTAATGAACACTTTAAAAATGTCGCCGCCCCACAATGTGGAATGCGCCAGTCGCATGGCAGCTGTTTCTAAAAAACCATGAGGGACACAAACAAAAACCAAATCGGGGAAGACAGAGTGCAGTAGTCGTCGAAGAGAGCGGAACCCAGGTATGTCTAGCGAGCGAAGTAAGGATCAAGATCGTCGCCACGTGCCACCCTCAAATGATCTGAGCACACTTTTTATGATCCTAAAAAGTTGCAGCTTCCTTGTGCTATGCTCCTTGATCTCGTGCCTGGCGGACGTTTCTCCTCTCGTCAGTTTTGTTCTCCCTATCATTTCGAATTTGTTCCTCATCCCATCTGCAGAAGCCGTAGCCTCTTTTTTTTTATAGGTAAATCTCCTTTAATATGCCCCACCGTTGTTTCTTGTTTGTTTTGTATATTTGTGTGCGTCTTTTAAATAGGATTTTGAATAGACCTCAACCTTTAGCCAAGCAGAATCTTTTTATTACAGGCTCCTTTTTTACTTTCTTTGGTCGCGTGCTGATCGTTTCTTGGTGAGATTGTTACACGTCTGATTTTCCTTTTTGATTTTTTTAAACGGTCACGTGCAACATAATTTGTTGTAATGTGTAAATATATGAAATAGGTCCTTGGGCAAATATACTTGAATAACCCTTTGATTAACTCTTAGGCAAACAGAAAAGAAAACTAACCCGGTCCTTATTTTCATTATTTAGTTTAATGGGTTACATACAAAACAAGAGAAAACGGTAAAGTTGATGCCATCGACTATCAAAATATATTTTTATTGGAACCATAGGATTCAGTGGTTCGATCCGGCTCGTTCCGACTGATATACATACAACCCGCAATAGTTAAAAGCCTTTTGAAAGGATTTCATCCCGACAGCCTTAAAACTGAAAGACTAGTTCGCTTACAAACGGACAGACAGACGGACATGGCTAAACCGACTCGTCTAGAGATGCTTCCCTGCGTTGCAAACTTCTGACTGAAATCAATATACCCTCTGAAAAGTCATAAAAATAAAGAAACTTACAAGTTTAAGTTTCATTTTCTCAGAAAGTTCTAATCGACTTAAAATACAATTTAAAACAAATTGTTATTGCGTATTGAAAATCAAATTACAATAATTCATTTATAGCAAAATTCTACAATGTCTGGATTGGGTCACAGAAATGCATGACTAACTATAAGTTGTCGACCGTTCTCGAATAATCAACCCTTACGAAAAGCGCTTTGCATAATGCCCTCCCCTCAGACAATAAGCACCCACCATATATGCATAATGTCCACCCCTTTTTGGCAAAGAGCAGTCAGCCACCCCGTTAAAAGTACAGCCCTCATTCAGTGGGGTTAAATGAAAATGGCGAACGTTTCTAGCTAAAGAATTGTACTCAGTCACGCAGTCCAGGGTTTGGGATGCAGCATATCAATTTACGCAACATATGCAGATACCATTAAAGGACGCAGGAAGCAAGAAAAAATATCAGGGCGAGCTCAACAAAAAAGTAGAGCGAGAGGCTGATGCCACACTTAATTCTTGGCACACTTCAAACCCTGTTCCTTACACTCAACACATCGCGTGTCAGCAGCATCCTCCTTGAATCTTATGCATAACCACAGATAAAAAATAGGTTTAAAAAGAATTGCAAAAATGTTCAGCACTCAAAACAAAAAATTAAAAAGATTGTGAAAATGCCCAAAAAGCAGGCAAAATGTGTATATGCGAGTGAGTTGCATCCCTTGTCAACAATGGCAGGAAAATCCCGTTGCTGACCTTACGATGACCCCAAGCGGAGGTCTATGGTCCTCTTTCCGTTCTTGATGATTTTGTGTTCCCTTCGGCTTCATTCAATCCGCAAACAAAAGGCCGGCATTTCTGTGACTGATTACGTGTAACGGCAGCATATTCTTGCATGTATTTAGCTATGTGTGAGAGTGAATTCGGCGCTTCGACAAAACAATGATTTTTCAGGGCAACGTTTTCTGCTTTTAGTTTCAGCGCGCCATTTGCATGTTTCCAATTTTATTCTCCTTCTTTGTATTTTGATGCAAAATGTATACAAAATTAGAAATGAAAAGGGTCCTCTATTACGGTTCCAAGCGCCCTGTCAGAGGCTCACGGCAATATGGAAAAGGGAGAAAACAGGGTTGGAACTCTTGGATTAGAAGGGGGCTTCTTTAAAATGTTTGTCCCTCAATAAGTAACTATAAGAATGGCGCCAACAATAAAACTGGGAGGTCACAACCTCTATTAACGTACCTTATTTGAACGTATATGTATATTCGGATAAAAATATACTATCCTTGTTGATTATTAATATAATATAAATATAATATAATTGAATATTTTAAGTAATACTCACGACCTCCCAGGGCAAGTGTAACAAGCTACAATTTTGTTAACGATAAGATAAGTCATTAAAATAAGATAATTTGTTTAAAGATAAAATAAGTCATTAAAATAAGGTTAAACACATATTCGAAAAGATAAATAAATCAAGATATTACCGCATGTGATAACTTAATTCGAATAACAAAAAAACATTAAAAGAAAAAGAAATCCCAAGCAAATCGAAGGTAATTCTGCAACATGCTAATGCTCGTGCTCCCAAATGACACACAATTCAGACACATTGCCTTGGTCTGCATTAGAAACAGAGTAAGAGGGTCATCCGGGGGGGTTTGTTGTCATGTGTGAGAGTTTGTTGTTAATATTTTTATTTGCACCCTCAAGATGTGATAGCACACACTCCATTCCCTCTTTAGCTCCCCTTGCAATAAAGTTCTTACAGGCGCAAAAGAAATTTGCCTAAAAAAATGGACACTTTCCTTATGGGCTTTGATACCCTTACTGAGGGTGTTATAGTATCAGCAAAAAACTTAACATTTTAAAGGAGACTTAAGAAAAATTCAAATTTGCTGTTTTAATATTTTTAAAATATCCAGACAATTAAGTTCTTTAAGGCGCGAAATAGAATAAAGTTTAAACTTTCTATCTGGCTTTCAATACTCTTGAAGATAATTACTTATGAATTATTAGTGAGGTGGATAACTTTTTAAAAGGACTTTTAAGAGAAAGTTAAGTTCTAATAGTCTGAAAAATATTTTTTAAAAAATTTTTAGTTGAACAATACTTATTATGCTGATTGGGAGGGTATGCTAAGTTCTGTTTTGGAATACTTGCTTCTTTTTTTATATATAACAAGAGTGCGGTAAATGTCCAAAGTATGGGGTAGTTGATTTTGGGTCCCTTTCAGATAGCCGCATTAGAGCAAAACTTTGGTTCATAGTGTTTGGCATATAAGTCAATTACATAGATCATTTATTACATGGCTAAGGAGGCCTTCGTATCTGTCCTTGGCTGTTGACGGCACAGTGTGTTTCTAATGTAATTTTTTATTTTGATAGTCTCCTTGCCTTGATTTTTTTACCATGTGGATTACGTTATCAGGAGAGAGATATTATCGATAAAAGTGCTGGAGGCGGTAAGTCAATCTGTTTTTTACACTCTTCGAAATCTTGGTTGAAGTAAAAAACGAAAATTATACATTCTAAGCGGCATAATGAGCGACACCTTTAGCATCCTTAAATTAAAAATTTATTGCTTTCTTATTTTTCTTAGACTATATGGACAAAAACCATTTTTACATGCAAATAGAGTCTAGGAAGAACCATCGCCAACTTTTATCTTATATTGGGCAGTAAGAAATTTTATTTTGTTTTAAAGTTTGATTTGAAATTTGTAATATGTAGACACTTTTCAATGTAAACCCTATTATTTCTCAATGAAAAAAAAAAAGCAAATTCCCCTGACCGTTCAAACATGTCTAAGAAATTTCTCAATTTTCTCATTTTACTATGAAAAAGCGGAATATACGTTTTTTTTGCTAAAGTTACAAAGCGCATAGTAAATACTTATCTGTCACTGAAAGATACAAATACCCTTGTTGTGACTGCCTTTTTACAGGCTCCCATTGAGTGCGATGCTCCCGTGAGATTGTTTGATTAATGGCATGGAATACATTTTTTAGCTTTGTTGTTCTAGTAGTTTTAATGTGGTCAGGAAACTGTTTACGCACATGTGGGCTGGACTCTATTAACTTTTGCCACAACATAAACAAAAGAGAACTTTTTACCTATATACAAAGTTCACTGTTTATAACGCAAAATCATCAAGCTAACATTTACGTTTGATTTATGGCGCGTTCATACGATTTAGGGCTACCAAAATGTATTGGTTCCGTTCAAATTTACAGCACGATAGGGGAAACACATCAAAACTTACCTGGTGCTGACAGTTTTAGTTAGTCACGCGAGGTCATTTAAACGTTATTGTGCTCGGCGCTTTATTAATATAAAATGGTCATGGCCCCATTGCTTCATTTAACGGGAGTAAACTGTCCCCACTTAGTAGACAAATGAAATGGTTAAATTGGCAAGTAACATTTTTTGACATTCAACAAATACTTACTGGATAATAAGAACTCTGAAATATTGAGCAAGAGCGAATCCAGGGATAGCTTTTAAAATACTGCAGTTTCAAAACGGGACAGAACAGACAGGACGTTACTCAGCTAAACGGAGTGTGAGGGAGATGGAGATAAGCATGCAGAAAATCGGTGTCCGAGATTGCACACCACTCCAATACGCCACCTAGCTTCTATTCCTTTATTTGAGAATAACTTTTCAATAAATGGTCCGATTTGAAAAATTTCTTGTATGTAGTTTGTAACACTGTTATAAAATTTGACCTTTATTTATTACCCTCGATGTGCGCTAAATCCGTTGCTATCCGTTTGAAATCTCCAATGCTAGTTTTATTTTTTTGAACAGCAATTACAGATCAACGGGTTCTTGGCTTGTTAGTTTGTTATAAAAATAACCGTATAACATTTCGTGGAATAATTTTATTGCACTTTTGTGTAATATGGCGATTCAGAAATATATTCTAAAAACAATTGCTGAAAACGTAAGTTTAAGTGTAATGAGTTTCATATTTTGCATGTTTCCCATACTTTGAATGTAAAGGTGTAGACGAAATTGTGAATTTCAATTGAATATTTATACTGGGTATAAATAAAGGAGACAGATGTACAGAAGTCGAGAAGAGAAGTACGTCAAACTGCATAATCCCTTGAGCACACCTCTATCTCGAGACAATGCTAAACATTTGATTATGGATTCAGGGTTGTAAGAAATACATTCACACACTGATGGTATCGGAAATGCTTAGAAATTTTAAACCGAAACCAAGATATCTGTGAGGCTTGGAAACTTACGCAGAGATGGATACCGAAATGTTGAAAATGATATGAAATTACAGAAAAATATTTATGTGTAATTAAGAAATCTTTTTAAATTACTTTAACTAAAAATGTTGAAATCTTATTAAATCACTGTGAACGGCAGTCTACGTTGTGACGAATCGCATCCGGAGAAGACACCATATATAGACGGAGAATTGTGACTCAAACAAAAACACCTCTTACCGCGGTAGGGGTCGTGACGATCGTACCATCAACATAAAAAAGTTCTGATATACAATTTTGTGACAAAAATGATTGTACACTCGACTAAATAAGTATACTTTCTAAAATGTTTTCATTCTGCTCGCTTTAGCAAAAAATTTAAGCTTCTTTCATTCAAAGGTATTTTCTAATGCAGCGTGCCGAATGAAACCATTCGTATTCTCAGTAAGAATTAAAGAAGGCTAATAACCTGATGCATTTATCCCTACCGCCCCCAACAACTCAAATTTTCTACATTATAACTTTTACACTTTCACATACTATATTAATAACAAGTTATTATCACTTTGTTATTGCTTATTTAAGTGATGCTCTAAATAACCTTCGTACAAGAAACTACTTAATAAACATTTGACGTAGAATCCAACTGGAATCTTTTTTTGTAATGACAACATGGTTTTTATATACTTACCTATATTATATTTAAAAAACTGGTTGCTAAAGAAAGGAGAAAATTATAATCCTTTTTCCATATGCTTATATTTTGCAGAACAGCTACTGCTTTCTAAAATTCAATATATTCTTAAACAAATTTTACCTTATTTACTATTTTAGGAGTTTCTAATAATATGATATTCTTTGTTGAATTTTAAATTCGTTTCTTAACAATTTGTTGGCTCTTTAATGCCGAGTGCGTTACCTTTTTGGAAAAATTTTTTTTTAGTTGCCATGACCTGCTAGAATCTTACGACCAATTTTTTAACTCCTTAATCCTTCATCCTTTCTTGTAGGTACGTTGATTTATTTGACTTTTCTTTAGACATTGTTCGCAGTAATTTAATATAAGGGTTTGGTAACGATTGTTCTTGCCGACTCCTTGAAGCAGGTAAGTATAGAAGAAGTGGTAAATTTTGTTCACAGTTTATTAATATTTGTAATATGATAAAATACTTTTGGTGTACGTAGGAAAACTTCGTTTATGTAAAGGCTTAAAGCTTACAAAATTGTTTAGTTTAATAAACAAATCCGAAGTAATCTGAGGAATGAGGTCGAATAATACACGCCTCAACAAGGGAGAACGATAATCCCTCCAGATCACCTTACATATTCAGAAAATCTTACCAGAGTGAAATCATGGTTTTGCAAATAGCTTACCAAATTTATAATCACCGAAGGAACAGAAATATAGACAAAGGATACGCAAATGTTGCGGCATCTTCTTTTGAAACTGGAGTCTCTTAAACCGGATTCTTTAAATCTGGACTATTTCTTTTCCAAGAAGAATGCCATGCCTAGGGTTAAGAGGATTGCATAAAGCGTTGATACCGCATGGAATTTATTTTGTAGGCTGAGCTGTGCAAAAATTCATAGGTCCTATTTGTAGCAAACGTTTGCTATTCCGTACCATAAAAGTGAATCCAGTAAATTGGCAATTATTCGACTATTCTGTAAAGCTCACGCATTCAATTTTATATGAACTGCACAAGACGTGTTAAACTCCAACCAAGAAACCCTGCCAATAATTTAGAATGTGCGAAGACCACTTGCAGAAGAAGTTTGCGGTGGGCTCATGAAAATTTGTTGGGCAACTTAAGCTAGGCATAAAATGCAGGGATTTTTTTCCCCAAACGGAATGCTTCTGTCAGTTGTTATAAAGGACACATGTCCATGTCCTGTCTCCTGTCAGCCAACAGAGCTAACGCATACATTTTTTATTCAAACCCACACACACAGCTAGTTATTGTTTTTTATGAGCTGGAGCTGCGACAATGGCACGCCTTGAAGAGTGCGAGGAAGTCGCGCTCAGATCGAGAACGGGCGAGGTAATTTGACAGTAGTAGCTGTAAGATATATTCATTTTATTTAATTCTTAAACTGAAAATCGAGGAATATACTAGCATTATTTTCTTTACCGGGCGGATCTAGTATTGGACTCCAACATTTCTAACTCACAAATGTCTGAAGAATGGACTTAAAAGTACTTGTATACATTATTATAAATCTATTGAAGAAAGTGTTTTTTATTTATATATATTTCCTGACGTTTTTTTTCAAAAACACTATAATAAGATCGTATTTTAGAAATTTTAGTAACTTAGTTGTTTTAAGTATGTTTTTCGATCTGAACAAGAGACTTCGTAGAAAAACAACAAGATCAACAACCAGTGCAGAAGTGTTAAGATCGAAAGGAGCACAAAGAAAATAAAAAAGGATACAGAACTAGACTTCTGACCTGCGTGGGAAAGGCAAACTGGTTTGCTAAGGAGGAAAATACAATAAATTATGTGTGGTCACAAAGGGCAGCAGACAGGACAATGGAAAACAATTATAGATTGTGAAGAATAACGTTAGAGTTACACAGAAACTGCGCAAATTCGAAGTGAGGGGTTTAAAAGTGCTGGCAAAGGATTGTACATTCTGCTGGCCGTTGTGTAATTTACGGGCATTGAGGGATCTGGCTGACCATCATTAAACAGCTGCAGTCGAACTCACAGCATGCCTGCATCGAATGCCTTTTTGCTATACGTGGTCAGCGTCCTAAAAGGTAGTTGTTTATTGTAATATTCTCTTTTTGGCATATAAATATATTAAATTAAAAAAAGCTTTGTATTGGTGTGCTGGTGTTAATCCTTTTGTAATTTCTAATTCCAAATGTAGTGAATGTATTATAACTCGATGCTTCTTATGTTCACGCCTATAAATCATTGTGCGATGCGCCTATATTCACATTTTTCTGTGACAGTACTTACCAATGCTGGCAGCTGACAGGAAGTCCGATGACTAATTAGTTCAAGGTTGAGTTTAAGTCGCGGGTGACACTTGGCTCACACACTCGCTTTTTATTTTTATAGTTGTTGAAAATTTGTAATGACTTTTTAGGCCAGACGCAACGGAAAAGGGGGGCAGACGAGAAAAACCTTTCCATTTAGGCAGTTTTATGTGCGTAAACGGTGTCCTTTTTATAAGGAATTCGGTTGCCAGCTATACACTCTGGCCTTAGGCATAACATGTGTTCTGTATGTGATGAATCCCCCGACTGTTGCTTGGGTTTAGGCCCACGCCCACTCACTTCAATTTTGCGATACCATTTTAAGCTCGGTACTAGTGTTTTTTGCCGGACATTCTTAGCTATTGACATCCTTCATTGTATCCTCCAGCAAAATCGTCGCTAGGATACCCTTTATGCCTCCGTCATTTGATGCCTTGTTAACTTCCATCTGTGATACCTGCAATGGATGTAGTGAAGGGCAAGAATTTCACTTGTTTTAGATTGTTTTTCATTGAATGGTCTTTCCTTCTAGGATGAGGCGCCCGTTGGCAAAGCTCGTTTTCTTATTAATGAAAAAGGAACGCCTTCGTTTTTCAAATTTTATTCTTCGCTTAAGATTTTTTGTAAGCCTGTTGTGTACTATTTTGTTGTGTATATTCCTTGGTTGTCGATAAATCCAGCGCTTGGTATTTTCTTTCAAGTAAATGTGAGTTTATTAGCTTTAAAATGGAAGGGGGCTGGGATGAGGAGCCCTTAATATTTTTAGGGGCTTTAGGTTACCTGGGTAGCCAGTCGGAAGATAAAAACATTTATTTTGATTAAAATAAAACTGAAGTCTTATTGTAACGGCAAAATTTATTTTTCTCATAGTGTAAGAAAATAAGTTTTCTGAATGTTCAAAAAAATTATGAAAAACATCACTTTAGGTTATAGTTTAAAAAAAATAAACACAAGCCAAAATTGTATTACCCATTATACATTACATACACATAATCGGTGTGAAGGGCAGTCCACGTAGTGACGAATCGCATCGGAAGTACGACTACAATATAGTACATAGCCGCAAAATTTGAAATCTGTTAAGTATTCCTATCGGAACAAGTAATACACCGATCGAAAGGTATTGCCATTTTCTTCAAATAAGTACTAAAACCTTTAACAAGCCGATTGGGTCAGGAGAATTTGCTGTGAAAGGAGAAAACGTTAAATTATGGTTTAAGCCATTTTTAAATATAGACCAAATAGGATGTTTGCCGGCTTGCAGAGTTAAAGGGTATACTAGATTCGTCGGAAAGTATGTAACAGGTAGAAGCAAGCGTTTTCGACCCCATAAAGTATATATATTCTTGATCAGGATCTAGTCATGTCCGTCGGCCTGTCCGTCCGACTGAACGCTGTGGGAAATCGGTCGAAATAAAATATAATTTTGGACGATATTCACAATTGTAAAACATTTAAAACAGTGTGCGTAAACACGGAGCTGCAGTGTTCTAAAACACGAACTAGTATTTAATTAGTATGACCGTCTCTTAATTCGCTCTACAGTCTACACGGCGTATACATAGAAAAATACATCTTACATGTATATTCAACGAACTCGAAAGGGTGCGACCAGTTTGTGGTTCAGCGTTTTGCTTAAGAATAAACGGCAGGGCACACTTTTTTAATATCAGGAAAACCCGCTAGAGGCGCCGTACATTAAGCGCCAATTCAAATGAATTAAATTAAACCTAGCGCTAATAAATCATTATTGGCTTACTAAAGTGAATTATTACAAAACTATTGACAGCAACAGGCAATATTGAGCACTATTACCGATGCTGAAATTTTTAAATATAAGAGTATAGTATTTCTGAGAATGATATTAACACCATGCTGCATAAACAAGTTTTTTTGCACAACAGGTTCACTACAATCACCTCGTACCAATGAGCCATATCTTATCACTTCTACTGATAAGAATTGTTTCAAAGATTACAACAATTCGTTCAGTCGGCATATGGGCGAGGCACAGTTCTAACTGGTCAGTAGAGTTACTATCAGTACGAAAAAGTTAACGGGTGCAAGAAGGTAATGCTTCGGAGTGCGGTTTCTAGCAGCAGTGTACATAAATAAAACTGTAGTCAATAATTGTCCGTAAATTACAAAAAGGCTTAACGATTTCCTGGAGCGCCAGCCAGTAAAAACAAATTAAATGATCGCGGTTCTCTGTTTTTGGAAATCAACAATATATACCAAAAGTTTAAGGAATTTCAGGAATGACTACCCAGTCGTGTACTTACGCGAAGACTCTTATCTAATCACAGTGCCTAAAACTATGTTAGCTTTACCAAAGTTAAAAATTGGGGCGCGGGTCCACGATGTTCTTTTGTGTATTTTACACCTGACTCATTTTCCTATGTATTACCAGTCGCATTATCAGTTGTATGGTATTACCAATCTATATGGGACAAACTACAGCAGTACAGCGGATCTCATATAAACTGATAAACGATAACGAATGTGTATTGTATATGAAGTGGACTTGACTCATGAGCGTTTGCGAGTGACGTCACCTTTACCAGTTCTGTTCTGTTGAAATAGCTTAGATAAGTGTTTTATAAATATGCTCACAAAGTTCAAAATAAAAGATGCTTAAGTTAATACTCCCTAAAAAATCACCTGAAGTAAAAAATAACTTAGTGACTAATACGGTATATTACATTTACACTGAACAAACATTGACAAATCCATTGATAAGACACGATAGGAAGTTGCAATGGTGTGCGTGTGCCTATATTAAACTACACCATATAGGCGTGTCAGGGTCAATTTATAATTTAAACTCTTTTTTTGTTAACTGATCACTTTATACTCTAGCTTCCCAACGAAATCTGAACATCTGACCATGAAATCGAAACAACTCCTGGCAGCAGCTGTCTGCCTAGCCTCTCTCCTGATCTTGGGGACACAGGCGCAGGAGAATGCAATGCTGCAAATTCCCCCCTCACTGGTCGAGTGTTATAACACATCATTCTTCATGAATCGGGACAATCGTCTACCAGCCAATATGGACACGCTCATTTCGCTTATCGAGAAGGTGGAGAACAGCTACGCCGGAACTTCAGGTGTGCAGGCCGATATTCGAACCGTGGCTGTGTCCTTGCTCCATCGTTTCCGCCAAGATGGCATTAAAAAGGCCGCTGGAATTAACGCCGCTGATGGCGTAATACCGTACAGTCCAACAGGCTTTCAGTTTCCCAAATTTAAAATTTTACTGTCACGCTTAATTCCGGGAAACGCCAACAGCTTTCCCAACAGTTCGTTGACGAGTGTAGAACGATGCTCCCTCCATTTTATGCTATCGAGCACCTTTGACACCAGATCGCGGGGCGATGAAAACAACGTGTGCAACCAGCTCTCTCAGTATCGAGCCCAGCGACTGCCACGATCCCTGAAGAAGGAATATGACAACAACTTCATTAGCGATGTTGAATGGCTAGATACTCGACCAAAACGGGGACGGTCTTCCGTATCCGTCTCAAAGTACGAACAGTTGGGAGAATTGGACTATGAATCCGACTGGGCATATGCCGGCTCAGAGGGAACTAGCCAATGCCCCGTGGAGGATGGCCTTGTTCGGACGCGCTGGGGAACGGTTTCTGCAGGTAATTTCGTTGTCTGTACACGTATTTATTTAAACGCTTGATGTTTGCTTTAAACCAACTTTATAAATCAGAGATGAAAAATAACGATTCGTCTTAATTTTTAGGTACCCTTATTGCCGGCATCGCAGCTGGCGTCCAACAGCAGACAGTCCAATTAAATACCCTATTGGCCCTGGCCTCCCAAAGACGTGCACGCGGTCGCAGTCAGTCCCAAACAAGCAACACCATTGACAATAGGTGGGCGGCCACTTTGGCTGGGGACTTGGCTGAGGTCACGCTGGTCCAGCTTCCAGGGTCGACCAGTTCAGCTTCTGTTGGAGCTACTGGGGGGTGGAATGATACAGTTCTGCCACATTGGTACTTCTTGTCGCAGCGAAACAACCTTGAGGCGACTGACGCCGAGATCCGAGGCGGCCTTGATGGACTGATACTTGCGAAGAACGTGGCCAGCTGGAGAACCCAGGCATCCAGCCTTAAGCTTTCTCAATTATTACGCATGTACTACTCCACAAATGGAGTCCTTAGTTCGGGAATCAATGCCTGCAGTAGGCAAAGCCAGTTTACAAATGTTGCGCCATCACAGGAAATGGAGGACCAGACAAGCGCTTTTGCCTTAGTATTGGATCGTGAAATGCAGTTGCGCGTCACCCTCACGTCGTCCGCAATTGCCCAGTATGCCGGTAACGCCACCGCTTCGCTGGTGACGTATGTGCGTAAGTAATCCCTTCTTCATTACTATCGCGGAACCACCTTGCATTAACTAAGAAGATTGGAAAATACTTTTATGTTTTCTGAAGCCTTTTGAAAAACCATATTTTGGTGTTTGTGTGCATTACGATTTGCCTTCCCTTTGATTTCTCCTTCAACAGCACAATCGTTAAACGATGTCTCTTGTACGGCAACTAGCAATCTTGACTTGACTGACATTATTACTCCCATGACTAACCTGTACATTTTCTTGGATACATCTTGGCAGTATAGCACTATTGTTGACTATGTGGCGTAAGTTTTTTTTTTTGTATTACAGATCTTCATATAACTAAATTATTTTTCAGTTATGTAATTCAGCAGCTAAATATCCACCCGTACGGCTCCACAGTCACCATGCTTTCAGCACAAGATGGTTCTATTATCGTGAACACTACTAACTATATCACCGATTTGTATCAGAAATGGAATGTCACTACGCAGGCGTTATGTAAGGGTTCATTTACGAGTTACTTGCTATATCTAAAAATTTGTCTCTGCAGATACTCAGGGATTCAATCTTCCTAATGTGTTGCGGACGATTCAGAACCTTACACAGAACCTAATGAATGTGGAGAAGACTAATTCGAGTTTAAGTGGTCACTCCTTGGTTGCTCTAATCATGCCAAACCAGCAAACCGTTAATGATGGCGACTCCAGCTACGCGACTACAGAGATACAGTACATTCAAGAACAGATTCCAGACCTGCGTTTTATATACTATGGCGGAGGAAGTATTCAACGGTTCTCGAGCTTTGTCCGCGATCCCTCCCAAGATCTTTTCTCCCTCATTTTGGGCAGTACAGCAGCGACGTCGGCGGGTCCAGTAGCAAAGCGCATTATCCAAAGTAAAGGATGTCTACTTCTCGCTTTAAACATTTGTTTATTTACTTTCTTCTTGCAGTTCCTCGACGCGTTATTAACCCACGCTGTGGATCGAATTGGTACACAAATAGCTGGGGCACAGATCAAACAGCCCAATATGTGGGGCCCGCCAAGGTCAACTTTTACAGGGTCTCTGCCAACTATTTCTTTGGAACTGGTGCGAACCGGTATTTGACCATTCAGTCCCAGAATGGAGGATCATACACGATATGTACTTCACGCACATATTCGTGGCCGCAACAGAACTCAACTACTAGCTCGTCTGCAACGTCAATAGATCAGAGTTGCACTCAAATAAATGGAAATAGTTATAGTTACGATCTTTCAAGCGCCTGTGAAGGGTACTACACTATTACCCAGTGTCCAGACTTGTATCTGTCAGTCCAGGCTACCTCAAATACCACGTCCTGCACACAGGATGCCTGCCAGACCCCTGACCAATGGCGTTATATTATGTCAATGGTCAACATGGGCTGCTATAGCGGTGTCTCGGGCCTTGCAGCTAGCCTTCTAACAACTCTGCTCGCCTTTTTGGCTCAGAGGCTGATTCAGTGATTGGTGGCTTATGTATGGTAGTATTATTACCTTCCCGTCCGCTAACACAAACAAATATGTTGTCCCTTTACTATAATTCTAATTTTGTCGTAAATAAGTTGTATGTTCCAGTAATAAAGTCGTGAATAAATTTCAAACTTTAACTGCACTCTCTCTTTGTATTTAATTTAAAAAGTGGTTCCCGATATACCATCCATAGTACTGAACGACAAAAAGCACTAAGTTGTACATTTTTTATGTTTTAGAAATGATTGACTACTTTCCGTCTCAACAATGGTCTGATATATCAAATCGAACTACAGTAATGGCTGATATATACGTTTTTGTCGACACTTACTGGCCATATAGCTGTGTGGTTGATTACGTTGCGTAAGTTGGCTTTATGGAAGAGCTAGTAAAGAAAATAAATAATTAAAAACTTATTTTGTTTTGTTACAGTTACGTCCTTCAGGACCTTAACATTCATCCGTACGCTAGTAAGGTAACCCTTTTCGCAGCATCTGATGGGTCAGTCATTGTTAATACCACGGACTACATTATCAACGTTTATGAAGAGTGGAATTCCACATCTCATTCTTGGCGTAAGAACGTTTTTTAATGATTGACATCTGCTTAAAGAATTCATTACAGATCCAAATGGCTTTAATCTACCACTTATCTTAAACACATTAAACGTTAGAGTTGAAGATTTGCTCGAAGCAGATCGGGCTATCGACAATCTTGGAGGCCGGTCATTAATTGCTCTTCTCATTCCAAGCCCGCTATCTTACGTAGACGAAAAAGACTACGACTATTGCCAGCGGTATATGGAACGATTGCGTTGGCGTCTGCCCAACTTGCACTTCATTTACTACGGAGGTGGAGCTTTGGTAAGGTTCCATGATTTCGTAAGAGACCCGAGCAAAGATTTGTTTCTTTTAAACACCGAAAAGCCACCCGAAAGCTGTGGCGACCCCGTTATTACACGGATTCGGCAAGGTAACGTTTCTTAGAACTAAAAAAAATAATAATAACAATTATCATTTTTATAGTGCCCCGTCGACTTTCCAACCCCCGTTGTTACGCGAACGGTATCATAAGTGAGTTCGGATCCAACTCTCTTCAACAGTATGGTCGTTTGGGTAGTATTAATTTCTACAGATTGGATTCACTTTATCTACCGGCTAGGCAGAGCATGCGTTACCTTAAGATCTCCCCCATAAGTCAAATTACTTTCACTGTTTGTACATCTCGAATCATCGAACGACCATTCCGCAACCTAAGTGCGCCATTAAGGGCGGAAGAGACCTGCGAGTCTACAGCCTTGGGATCTTTTAGTTATGATCTTACTGACGCTTGTGTTGGCTATGACTTTGAGCCGTGTCCTCCTTTGTTTTTCTCAGTGCAGGCTCAGGGTTTTGGTGACATTTCCTGTGTGGTCAAGGCCTGTCAGACACCAGATGAGGCACAGTATGTCGTTAGTTTAAGCAATCTGGGCTGTAACGATGCTACCTCCATAATCTTTAATGTGGTCCTAGCTGCTCCAGCATTTCTCATATCCCTTTCTTACCCAATGCATTTATAAGTCCCAATTTTTGTTACCCTTGCAGAGGTATAAACAAACATCTGTGTATACTCAACAAAGAAAAATTATTTTTGCTATTTTTAAATATATTCTTGTATTGTATTGTTTTTTAGCCAATCAAAATTGACCACAACCTAGGGAGTTTGTACCTTCCCCATATTTAATGCAATTTTGGCAACTTATTTGGTTAACACGTGTGTGTGTGTTTAATAAAAAATAATTTTAAAATAATGTTAAATGATCTTTTTTTAATAATAATGAAATTTACTATTGGCCACGTCATCCGCCAATTTTTCTATAGTTGCGTTTGACACTTATAATTCCCAACTAGTTATAGCTAAAAATTATTGACCTGTGTGCTATGGCATTTGATAGCCATGGAATTTTACTTTTTTTGACTTCCAGCGCCGCGGCACCTAGCGGACGGTAGAGGTTCTACTGACTTAAACTATAAAGTACAAGATATATGTACTAAGTACACAAAAAAAACATCTGTGTATACTCAACAAAGAAAAATTATTTTTGCTATTTTTAAATATATTCTTGTATTGTATTGTTTTTTAGCCAATCAAAATTGATCACAACCTAGGGAGTTTGTACCTTCCCCATATTTAATGCATTTTTGGCAGCTTATTTGGTTAACACGTGTGTGTGTGTTTAAAAAAAATAATTTTAAAATAATGTTAAATGATCTTTTTTTAATAATAATGAAATTTACAATTGGCCACGTCATCCGCCAATTTTTCAATACTCGCATATGGCACTTATAATTCCCAACTAGTTATAGCTAAAAATTATTGACCTGTGTGCTATGGCATCTGACAGCCATGGAATTTTACTTTTTTTTTACTGCCAGCGCCACGGCACCTAGCGGACGGTAGAGGTTCTACTGACTTAAAGTATAAAGTACAAGATATATATACTAAGTACACAAAAACAAAACATCTGTGTATACTCAACAAAGAAAAATTGTTTTTGCTATTTTAAAAATGTTCTTGTATTCTATTGTTTTTTAGCGAATCAAAATTGATCAGAACCTATGGAGGTTGTACTTCCCCCATTATAAATGCATTTTTGGCACCTTATTTGGTTGACACGCCCACCCCTATTTGATTACGTGGTGTGCTTAATAATAAATCATTTTAAAATAATGTTATATGATCTTTTTTTAATAATAATGAAATTTACAATTGGCCACGTCATCCGCCAATTTTTCTATAGTTGCGTTTGACACTTATAATTCCCAACTAGTTATAGCTAAAAATTATTGACCTGTGTGCTATGGCATTTGATAGCCATGGAATTTTACTTTTTTTGACTTCCAGCGCCGCGGCACCTAGCGGACGGTAGAGGTTTTACTGACTTAAAGTATAAAGTACAAGATATATGTACTAAGTACACAAAAAAAAACATCTGTGTATACTCAACAAAGAAAAATTGTTTTTTGCTATTTTTAAAAATGTTCTTGTATTCTATTGTTTTTTAGCAAATCAAAATTGATCAGAACCTATGGAGGTTGTACTTCCCCCATTATAAATGCATTTTTGGCAGCTAATTTGGTTGACACGTGTGTGTGTGTTTAATAAAAAATAATTTTAAAATAATGTTAAATGATCTTTTTTTAATAATAATGAAATTTACGATTGGCCACGTCATCCGCCAATTTTTCTATAGTTGCGTTTGACACTTATAATTCCCAACTAGTTATAGCTAAAAATTATTGACCTGTGTGCTATGGCATTTGATAGCCATGGAATTTTACTTCATTTGACTGCCAGCGCCACGGCACCTAGCGGGTGGTAGCGGTACTACTGACCTAAAGTATGAAGTACAAGATATATATATAAACTACACGAAAAAAAATATCTGTGTATACTCAACAAAGAAAAATTGTTTTTGCTATTTTTAAAAATGTTCTTGTATTCTATTGTTATTTAGCAAATCAAAGTTGATTACAACCTAGGGAGGTTGTACTTCCCCCATATTTAATGCATTTTTGGCAACTTATTTGGTTGACACGCCCATCCCTATTTGATTACGTGGTGTGCTTAATAATAAATAATTTTAATTTTTAATTTAATAATAATGAAATTTACAATTGGCCACGTCATCCGCCAATTTTTCGGTACTCGCATTTGGCACTTATAATTCCCAACTAGTTATAGCTAAAAATTATTGACCTGTGTGCTATGGCATTTGATAGCCATGGAATTTTACTTTTCTTGACTGCCAGCGCCACGGCACCTAGCGGACGGTAGCGGTACTACTGACCTAAAGTATGAAGTACAAGATATATATATAAACTACACGAAAAAAAATATCTGTGTATACTCAACAAAGAAAAATTGTTTTTGCTATTTTTAAAAATGTTCTTGTATTCTATTGTTATTTAGCAAATCAAAGTTGATTACAACCTAGGGAGGTTGTACTGCCCCCATTATAAATGCATTTTTGGCAGCTTATTTGGTTGACACGCCCACCCCTATTTGATTACGTGGTGTGTTTAATAAAAAATAATTTTAAAATAATGTTTTATGATCTTTTTTTTAATAAAAATGAAATTTACAATTTGCCACGTCATCCGCCAATTTTTCGGTACTCGCATTTGGCACTTATAATTCCCAACTAGTTATAGCTAAAAATTATTGACCTGGTAGCGGTGGTAGCGGTACTACTGACCTAAAGTATGAAGTACAAGATATATATATTAACTACACGAAAAAAAAATATCTGTGTATACTCAAAAAAGAAAAATTGTTTTTGCTATTTTTAAAAATGTTCTTGTATTCTATTGTTATTTAGCAAATCAAAGTTGATTACAACCTAGGGAGGTTGTACTTCCCCCATATTTAATGCATTTTTGGCAACTTATTTGGTTGACACGCCCATCCCTATTTGATTACGTGGTGTGCTTAATAATAAATAATTTTAATTTTTAATTTAATAATAATGAAATTTACAATTGGCCACGTCATCCGCCAATTTTTCGGTACTCGCATTTGGCACTTATAATTCCCAACTAGTTATAGCTAAAAATTATTGACCTGTGTGCTATGGCATTTGATAGCCATGGAATTTTACTTTTCTTGACTGCCAGCGCCACGGCACCTAGCGGACGGTAGCGGTACTACTGACCTAAAGTATGAAGTACAAGATATATATATAAACTACACGAAAAAAAATATCTGTGTATACTCAACAAAGAAAAATTGTTTTTGCTATTTTTAAAAATGTTCTTGTATTCTATTGTTATTTAGCAAATCAAAGTTGATTACAACCTAGGGAGGTTGTACTGCCCCCATTATAAATGCATTTTTGGCAGCTTATTTGGTTGACACGCCCACCCCTATTTGATTACGTGGTGTGTTTAATAAAAAATAATTTTAAAATAATGTTTTATGATCTTTTTTTTAATAAAAATGAAATTTACAATTTGCCACGTCATCCGCCAATTTTTCGGTACTCGCATTTGGCACTTATAATTCCCAACTAGTTATAGCTAAAAATTATTGACCTGGTAGCGGTGGTAGCGGTACTACTGACCTAAAGTATGAAGTACAAGATATATATATTAACTACACGAAAAAAAAATATCTGTGTATACTCAAAAAAGAAAAATTGTTTTTGCTATTTTTAAAAATGTTCTTGTATTCTATTGTTTTTTAGTAAATCAAAGTTGATTACAACCTAGGGAGGTTGTACTTCCCCCATATTTAATGCATTTTTGGCAACTTATTTGGTTGACACGCCCATCCCTATTTGATTACGTGGTGTGCTTAATAATAAATAATTTTAATTTTTAATTTAATAATAATGAAATTTACAATTGGCCACGTCATCCGCCAATTTTTCGGTACTCGCATTTGGCACTTATAATTCCCAACTAGTTATAGCTAAAAATTATTGACCTGTGTGTGGCGCTGGCAGTCAAGAAAAGTAAAATTCCATGACTGCCAGCGCCACGGCACCTAGCGGACGGTAGCGGTACTACTGACCTAAAGTATGAAGTACAAGATATATATATAAACTACACGAAAAAAAATATCTGTGTATACTCAACAAAGAAAAATTGTTTTTGCTATTTTTAAAAATGTTCTTGTATTCTATTGTTATTTAGCAAATCAAAGTTGATTACAACCTAGGGAGGTTGTACTGCCCCCATTATAAATGCATTTTTGGCAGCTTATTTGGTTGACACGCCCACCCCTATTTGATTACGTGGTGTGTTTAATAAAAAATAATTTTAAAATAATGTTTTATGATCTTTTTTTTAATAAAAATGAAATTTACAATTTGCCACGTCATCCGCCAATTTTTCGGTACTCGCATTTGGCACTTATAATTCCCAACTAGTTATAGCTAAAAATGATTGACCTGTGTGCTATGGCATCTGATAGCCATGGAATTTTACTTTTTTTGACTGCCAGCGCCACGGCACCTGGCGGACGGTAGCGGTACTACTGACCTTGAAAAAGTCTTTTTTACTTAGGGAAAACTTTCTCAGCATCAAGGTATTGGTCGAAAAATCAATTTAAATTTACACTGAACAAAAATCTTTATGCCAGATCCTTGGAACGACCGCTAACAGTTCAAAAGCGATGGCCGGAGAGGCGTGATTCGCCCGCGTAAATTTTCGCCACCAGCTTTGCAACTACATTTTTATTAAATTAATAATGAGCACCTTATATTGTTTAAAATTCAACACAATTCAATTTATTTTTTGTTCGTGTTTTTTTTTCTTCTATTGTTTGTTTTTTTTTTTAAAATCAAAATCGAATTTTATCGAAAAACTTGTATCTAAGGCGCAACTACAACAGTGGCGCCATTTATCCCAGTGTAACTCTTCATATTGTTCGCCGCCAATTTCGTCGACTTCAAGCCGAATTCCCTGGTTTTGAACCATTGTGTAGCGCACCGTATCTATAGTGTATAACAGTTAGCTAAGACATCAACCTTGTTCGTATTTAGCAGTGGCGGCCAGTTTTCACACCAGATGGAGCCAAAATTATGTTTGGCCTTGTGCGATCAGCTGTTAATGGTTTGAAAATATCAATTAACATATGAATTTGAGTCCAATTAAATTCATTAATAAAACCCTATTTTCGTTTAACACTTACACGATAGGGTGCGCTACACAATGGTTAAGGTCCAGGGAATTCGCAGTGTACACGGGGAAAGTCTCCAACAAAAAAGCCGATTCACACACCCGACAAGACGAACTCTCACATGCTGTACATTTTTTTACATGCACTTTTCGGGGACTTACATGAAATGTATAGAAGCAAAGCAAAAAGTAGAAAAGGACAGATTTGTCCCTACTACTTCTTCTACTACTCTTATACTACTCTTATACTACTCAACTTTCGTCATTCAATATATTTAAGCTTCCAGAATTTAAGTCCCCAGTTATTGAATACAAAAACTATCCGAAAAGAGTAATTTCTGTTAAAAAAATGTATAAAAAAATGAAAATATATATATATATTATATTATTTTTTCCAAAAGAGTAAAAGTAAAATGGGAAGTAACTACTTTACTTTACTCTTTTAAAAAAAAATTGGTCAAAGAGAACGATGCGGTTGGTGTTACCGGATTAGGAAAAATATGACCATCTTCATGAAGAGGAAGAACACATGGCGCTTAGATTCAAAAATATTGAATTTTTGAGCTTGTTGAAAGTGTAGGAACAGAGAAAAATGAGAATGGGTAATATAAAAAATAAGAGAAAAAAGTGGAAGAAGGTCGCAAGAATTTTAAAAAGATAAATTGCAAATTTGCTTATTTAATCGACACGCAAATAAATTCTTCATCTAGTTCTAGCTTCTTGCTATTTTACATTCCCTTACTTTACTTTAAAATCAGTCATGGATTTTAAAAACCATTTATATATTTTCTCTAAATTTACTCTACGAGTAAAGGGTACGACTCTATTTTGGCCGTTAAGGCATTTTCATTAGATTTCTTTGTGCTTTTAATGGTTTTCAGAATAAGAACCCAAAATTGCATTTTTATAATCCGTATCTTGAATCATTGGATACCGATTTTGAAGTGGGATACCTCTATGAATTTGTGGTTAAATTCTCAAATAATCTACATTCAAGGTTTTCTTTTAAATGACGTTCAAATTTTTAACCCATTTCCATGTTCGATTTCTTTGTGTTTTCAATGGCTTTCAGAATAGGAACCCAAAATTGCACTTCTATAACCGATATCTTTAGTCATTGAATACCGATTTTGAAGTGGGATACCTCTATAAATTTGTTGTTTAACTTTTTAATAATCTACATTCAAGATTATCTTTTAAATGAAGTTCAAATTTTTAACCCCTTTCCATATTTGATTTCTTTGTGTTTTCAGTGGCTTTCAGAATAGGAACCCAAAATTGCACTTCTATAATCCATATCTTTAGTCATTGGATACCGATTTTGAAGTGGGATACCTCTATAAATTTGTGGTTTAATTCTCTAATAACCTACATTCAAGATTTTCTTTTAAATAAAGTTCAAATTTTTAACCGATTTCCATGTTTGATTTTTTTTTGTTTTCAATGGTTTTCAGAATGGGAACCCAAAATAGCACTTCTATAACCCATATCTTTAGTCATTGGATTCCGATTTTGAAGTGGGATACCTCTATGAATTTGTGGTTTAATGCTCTAATAATCTACATTCAAGATTATCTTTTAAATAAATTTCCAATTTTTAGCACATTTCCATGTTTGACTTTTCTGTGTTTTCAGTGGTTTTCAGAATAGGAACCCAAAATTGCATTTCTATAACCGATATCTTTAGTCATTGGATACCGATTTTGAAGTGGGATACCTCTATGAACTTGTGGTTAAATTCTCAAATAATCTACATTCAAGGTTTTCTTTTAAATAAAGTTCAAATTTTTAACCCATTGCCATGTTAGATTTCTTTGTGTTTTCAATGGTTTTCATAATAAGAAGCTAAAATTGCACTTCAATAATCCATATCTTGAGTCATTGGATATCGATTTTGAAGTGGGATACCTCTATGAATTTGTGGTTTAATTCTCTAATAACCTACATTTAAGATTTTTTTTTTAAACAAAGTTCAAATTTTTAACCGATTTCCATGTTTGATTTCTTTTTGTTTTCAATGGTTTTCAGAATGGGAACCCAAAAAAGTACTTCTATAACCCATATCTTTAGTCCTTGGACTCCGATTTTGAAGTGGGATACCTCTATGAATTTGTGGTTTAATTCTCTAATAATCTACATTCAAGATTATCTTTTAAATAAAGTTCCAATTTTTAGCACATTTCCATGTTTGATTTCTTTGTGTTTTCAGTGGTTTTCAGAATAAGAACCCAAAATTGCACTTTTATAACCCATATCTTTAGTCATTGGATACCGATTTTGAAGTGGGATACCTCTATGAATTTGTAATTTAATTCTCTAATAACCTACATTTAAGATTTTCGTTTAAATAAAGTTCAAATTTTTAACCCATTTCCATGTTTGATTTTTTTTGTGTGTTTCAATGGTTTCTAGAATGGAAACCCAAAATTGCACTTCTAAAATCCATATCTTGAAGTATTGGATACCGATTTTAAAGTGGGATATCTCTATGAATTTGTGGTTAAATTCTCTAATAATCTACATTCAAGATTATCTTTTAAATTAAGTTCAAATTTTTAACCGATTTCCATGTTTGATTACTTTTTGTTTTCAATGGTTTTCAGAATGGGAACCCAAAATTGCACTTCTATAACCCATATCTTTAGTCATTGGATACCGATTCTGAAGTGGGATACCTCTATGAATTTGTGGTTAAATTCTCAAATAATCTACATTCAAGGTTTTCTTTTAAATGAAGTTCAAATTTTTAACCCATTTCCATGTTCAATTTCTTTGTGTTTTCAATAGTTTTCAAAATGGGGACCAAAAATGGCACTTCTATAATTCATATCTTGAGTCATTGGATACCGATTTTGAAGTGGGATACCTCTATGAATTTGTGGTTAAATTCTCAAATAATCTACATTCAAGGTTTTCTTTTAAATGAAGTTCAAATTTGTAACCCATTTCCATGTTCGATTTCTTTGTGTTTTCAATGGTTTTCAAAATGGGGACCAAAAATGGCACTTCTATAATTCATATCTTGAGTCATTGGATACCGATTTTGAAGTGGGATACCTCTATGAATTTGTAGTTAAATTCTCAAATAATCTACACTCAAGGTTTTCTTTTAAATGAAGTTCAAATTTGTAACCCATTTCCATGATCGATTTCTTTGTGTTCCCAATGGTTTTCAGAATAGAAACCCAAATTTGCACTTCTATAATCCATATCTTGAGTAATTGGATACCGATTTTGAAGTGGGGTACCTCCATAAATTTGTGGTTTAATTCTCTAATAACCTACATTTAAGATTATCTTTTAAATGAAGTTCAAATTTTTAACCCCTTTCCATGTTCGATTTCTTTGTGTTTTCAATGGTTTTCATAATAGGAACCCAAAATTGCACTTCTATAATTATTATCTTTAGTCATTGGATATCGATTTTGAAGTGGGATACCTCTATGAATTTGTGGTTTAATTCTCTAATAACCTACATTTAAGATTATCTTTTAAATTAAGTTCAAAAATTTAATTTCTTTCCATGTTCGATTTCTTTGTGTTTTCAATGGTTTTCAAAATGGGGACCAAAAATTGCACTTCAATAATTCATATCTTGAGGTATTGGAAACCGATATTAAAGTGGGATACCTCTTTGAATTTGTGGTTAAATTCTCTAGTAACCCACATTTAAGATTTTTTTTAAAACAAAGTTCAAATTTTTAACCGATTTCCATGTTTGATTTCTTTTTGTTTTCAATGGTTTTCAGAATGGGAACCCAAAATAGCACTTCTATAACCCATATCTTTAGTCATTGGATTCCGATTTTGAAGTGGGATACCTCTATGAATTTGTGGTTTAATGCTCTAATAATCTACATTCAAGATTATCTTTTAAATAAAGTTCCAATTTTTAGCACATTTCCATGTTTGACTTTTCTGTGTTTTCAGTGGTTTTCAGAATAGGAACCCAAAATTGCATTTCTATAACCGATATCTTTAGTCATTGGATACCGATTTTGAAGTGGGATACCTCTATGAACTTGTGGTTAAATTCTCAAATAATCTACATTCAAGGTTTTCTTTTAAATAAAGTTCAAATTTTTAACCCATTGCCATGTTAGATTTCTTTGTGTTTTCAATGGTTTTCATAATAAGAAGCTAAAATTGCACTTCAATAATCCATATCTTGAGTCATTGGATATCGATTTTGAAGTGGGATACCTCTATGAATTTGTGGTTTAATTCTCTAATAACCTACATTTAAGATTTTTTTTTTAAACAAAGTTCAAATTTTTAACCGATTTCCATGTTTGATTTCTTTTTGTTTTCAATGGTTTTCAGAATGGGAACCCAAAAAAGTACTTCTATAACCCATATCTTTAGTCCTTGGACTCCGATTTTGAAGTGGGATACCTCTATGAATTTGTGGTTTAATTCTCTAATAATCTACATTCAAGATTATCTTTTAAATAAAGTTCCAATTTTTAGCACATTTCCATGTTTGATTTCTTTGTGTTTTCAGTGGTTTTCAGAATAAGAACCCAAAATTGCACTTTTATAACCCATATCTTTAGTCATTGGATACCGATTTTGAAGTGGGATACCTCTATGAATTTGTGGTTTAATTCTCTAATAACCTACATTTAAGATTTTCGTTTAAATAAAGTTCAAATTTTTAACCCATTTCCATGTTTGATTTTTTTTGTGTGTTTCAATGGTTTCTAGAATGGAAACCCAAAATTGCACTTCTAAAATCCATATCTTGAAGTATTGGATACCGATTTTAAAGTGGGATATCTCTATGAATTTGTGGTTAAATTCTCTAATAATCTACATTCAAGATTATCTTTTAAATTAAGTTCAAATTTTTAACCGATTTCCATGTTTGATTACTTTTTGTTTTCAATGGTTTTCAGAATGGGAACCCAAAATTGCACTTCTATAACCCATATCTTTAGTCATTGGATACCGATTCTGAAGTGGGATACCTCTATGAATTTGTGGTTAAATTCTCAAATAATCTACATTCAAGGTTTTCTTTTAAATGAAGTTCAAATTTGTAACCCATTTCCATGTTCGATTTCTTTGTGTTTTCAATGGTTTTCAAAATGGGGACCAAAAATGGCACTTCTATAATTCATATCTTGAGTCATTGGATACCGATTTTGAAGTGGGATACCTCTATGAATTTGTGGTTAAATTCTCAAATAATCTACACTCAAGGTTTTCTTTTAAATGAAGTTCAAATTTGTAACCCATTTCCATGTTCGATTTCTTTGTGTTTTCAATGGTTTTCAAAATGGGGACCAAAAATGGCACTTCTATAATTCATATCTTGAGTCATTGGATACCGATTTTGAAGTGGGATACCTCTATGAATTTGTGGTTAAATTCTCAAATAATCTACACTCAAGGTTTTCTTTTAAATGAAGTTCAAATTTGTAACCCATTTCCATGATCGATTTCTTTGTGTTCCCAATGGTTTTCAGAATAGAAACCCAAATTTGCACTTCTATAATCCATATCTTGAGTAATTGGATACCGATTTTGAAGTGGGGTACCTCCATAAATTTGTGGTTTAATTCTCTAATAACCTACATTTAAGATTATCTTTTAAATGAAGTTCAAATTTTTAACCCCTTTCCATGTTCGATTTCTTTGTGTTTTCAATGGTTTTCATAATAGGAACCCAAAATTGCACTTCTATAATTAATATCTTTAGTCATTGGATATCGATTTTGAAGTGGGATACCTCTATGAATTTGTGGTTTAATTCTCTAATAACCTACATTTAAGATTATCTTTTAAATTAAGTTCAAAAATTTAATTTCTTTCCATGTTCGATTTCTTTGTGTTTTCAATGGTTTTCAAAATGGGGACCAAAAATTGCACTTCAATAATTCATATCTTGAGGTATTGGAAACCGATATTAAAGTGGGATACCTCTTTGAATTTGTGGTTAAATTCTCTAGTAACCCACATTTAAGATTTTTTTTTAAAACAAAGTTCAAATTTTTAACCGATTTCCATGTTTGATTTCTTTTTGTTTTCAATGGTTTTCAGAATGGGAACCCAAAATAGCACTTCTATAACCCATATCTTTAGTCATTGGATACCGATTTTGAAGTGGGATACCTCTATGAATTTGTGGTTAAATTCTCTAATAATCTACATTCAAGGTTTTCTTTTAAATGAAGTTCAAATTTTTAACCCATTTCCATGTTCGATTTCTTTGTGTTTTCAATAGTTTTCAAAATGGGGACCAAAAATGGCACTTCTATAATTCATATCTTGAGTCATTGGATACCGATTTTGAAGTGGGATACCTCTAAGAATTTGTGGTTAAATTCTCAATTAATCTACATTCAAGGTTTTATTTTAAATGACGTTCAAATTTGTAACCCATTTCCATGTTCGATTTCTTTGTGTTTTCAATGGTTTTCAAAATGGGGACCAAAAATGGCACTTCTATAATTCATATCTTGAGTCATTGGATACCGATTTTGAAGTGGGATACCTCTATGAATTTGTGGTTAAATTCTCAAATAATCTACATTCAAGGTTTTCTTTTAAATGATGTTCAAATTTTTAACCCATTTCCATGTTCGATTTCTTTGTGTTTTCAATAGTTTTCAAAATGGGGACCAAAAATGGCACTTCTATAATTCATATCTTGAGTCATTGGATACCGATTTTGAAGTGGGATACCTCTATGAATTTGTGGTTAAATTCTCAAATAATCTACACTCAAGGTTTTCTTTTAAATGAAGTTCAAATTTGTAACCCATTTCCATGATCGATTTCTTTGTGTTCCCAATGGTTTTCAGAATAAAAACCCAAATTTGCACTTCTATAATCCATATCTTGAGTAATTGGATACCGATTTTGAAGTGGGGTACCTCCATAAATTTGTGGTTTAATTCTCTAATAACCTACATTTAAGATTATCTTTTAAATGAAGTTCAAATTTTTAACCCCTTTCCATGTTCGATTTCTTTGTGTTTTCAATGGTTTTCATAATAGGAACCCAAAATTGCACTTCTATAATTAATATCTTTAGTCATTGGATTCCGATTTTGAAGTGGGATACCTCTATGAATTTGTCGCTTAATTCTCTTATAATCTACATTCAAGATTATCTTTTAAATTAAGTTCAAATTTTTAACCCATTTCCATGTTCGATTTCTTTGTGTTTTCAATGGGGTTCATAATAGGAAGCCAAAATTGCACTTCAATAATTCATATCTTGAGGTATTGGAAACCGATATTAAAGTGGGATACCTCTTTGAATTTGTGGTTAAATTCTCTAGTAACCCACATTTAAGATTTTTTTTTAAAACAAAGTTCAAATTTTTAACCGATTTCCATGTTTGATTTCTTTTTGTTTTCAATGGTTTTCAGAATGGGAACCCAAAATAGCACTTCTATAACCCATATCTTTAGTCATTGGATACCGATTTTGAAGTGGGATACCTCTATGAATTTGTGGTTAAATTCTCTAATAATCTACATTCAAGGTTTTCTTTTAAATGAAGTTCAAATTTTTAACCCATTTCCATGTTCGATTTCTTTGTGTTTTCAATAGTTTTCAAAATGGGGACCAAAAATGGCACTTCTATAATTCATATCTTGAGTCATTGGATACCGATTTTGAAGTGGGATACCTCTATGAATTTGTGGTTAAATTCTCAATTAATCTACATTCAAGGTTTTATTTTAAATGACGTTCAAATTTGTAACCCATTTCCATGTTCGATTTCTTTGTGTTTTCAATGGTTTTCAAAATGGGGACCAAAAATGGCACTTCTATAATTCATATCTTGAGTCATTGGATACCGATTTTGAAGTGGGATACCTCTATGAATTTGTGGTTAAATTCTCAAATAATCTACATTCAAGGTTTTCTTTTAAATGAAGTTCAAATTTTTAACCCATTTCCATGTTCGATTTCTTTGTGTTTTCAATAGTTTTCAAAATGGGGACCAAAAATGGCACTTCTATAATTCATATCTTGAGTCATTGGATACCGATTTTGAAGTGGGATACCTCTATGAATTTGTGGTTAAATTCTCAAATAATCTACATTCAAGGTTTTCTTTTAAATGAAGTTCAAATTTGTAACCCATTTCCATGTTCGCTTTCTTTGTGTTTTCAATAGTTTTCAAAATGGGGACCAAAAATGGCACTTCTATAATCCATATCTTGAGTAATTGGATACCGATTTTGAAGTGGGGTACCTCTATAAATTTGTGGTTTAATTCTCAAATAATCTACATTCAAGGTTTTCTTTTAAATGAAGTTCAAAGTTTTAACCCATTTCAATGATCGATTTCTTTTTGTTCAAAATTGCACTTCTATAATCAATATCTTTAGTCATTGGATATCGATTTTGAAGTGGGATACCTCTCTGAATTTGTGGTTTAATTCTCTAATAACCTACTTTTAAGATTATCTTTTAAATTAAGTTCAAAAATTTAATTTCTTTCCATGTTCGATTTCTTTGTGTTTTCAATGGTTTTCAAAATGGGGACCAAATATGGCACTTCTATTATTCATATCTTAAGTCATTGGATACCGATTTTGAATTGGGATACCTCTATGAATTTGTGGTTTAATTCTCTAATAACTTACATTTAAGATTTTTTTTTTAACAAAGTTCAAATTTTTAACTCATTTCCATATTTGGTTTCTTTGTGTTATCAATGGTTTTCAGAATGGGAACCCAAAATTGAACTTCTATAACCCATATCTTTAGTCATTGGATTCCGATTTTGAAGTAGGATACCTCTATGAATTTGTGGCTTAATTCTCTTATAATCTACATTCAAGATTATCTTTTAAATTAAGTTCAAATTTTTAACCGATTTTCATGTTTGATTACTTTTTGTTTTTAATGGTTTTCAGAATGGGAACCCAAAATTGCACTTCTATAACCCATATCTTGAGTCATTGGATACCGGTTTTGAATTGGGATACCTCTATGAATTTGTGTTTTAATTCTCTAATAACCTACATTTAAGATTTTTTTTTGAACAAAGTTCAAATTTTTAACTCATTTCCATATTTGGTTTCCTTGTGTTATCAATGGTTTTCAGAATGGGAACCCAAAAGTGCACTTCTATAACCCATATCTTTAGTCATTGGATACCGATTTTGAAGTGGGATACCTCTATGAATTTGTGGTTAAATTCTCAAATAATCTACATTCAAGGTTTTCTTTTAAATGAAGTTCAAATTTGTAACCCATTTCCATGTTCGATTTCTTTGTGTTTTCAATGGTTTTCAAAATGGGGACCAAAAATGGCACTTCTATAATTCATATCTTGAGTCATTGGATACCGATTTTGAAGTGGGATACCTCTATGAATTTGTGGTTAAATTCTCAATTAATCTACATTCAAGGTTTTCTTTTAAATGAAGTTCAAATTTTTAACCCATTTCCATGTTCGATTTCTTTGTGTTTTCAATAGTTTTCAAAATGGGGACCAAAAATGGCACTTCTATAATTCATATCTTGAGTCATTGGATACCGATTTAGAAGTGGGATACCTCTATAAATTTGTGCTTAAATTCTCAAATAATCTACATTCAAGGTTTTCTTTTAAATGAAGTTCAAATTTGTAACCCATTTCCATGTTCGATTTCTTTGTGTTTTCAATGGTTTTCAAAATGGGGACCAAAAATGGCACTTCTATAATTCATATCTTGAGTCATTAAATACCGATTTTGAAGTGGGATACCTCTATGAATTTGTGGTTAAATTCTCAAATAATCTACATTCAAGGTTTTCTTTTAAATGAAGTTCAAATTTGTAACCCATTTCCATGTTCGATTTCTTTGTGTTTTCAATAGTTTTCAAAATGGGGTCCAAAAATGGCACTTCTATAATTCATATCTTGAGTCATTGGATACCGATTTTGAAGTGGGATACCTCTATGATTTTGTGGTTAAATTCTCTAATAATCTACATTCAAGGTTTTCTTTTAAATGAAGTTCAAATTTTTAACCCATTTCCATGATCGATTTCTTTGTGTTCTCAATGGTTTTCAGAATAGAAACCCAAATTTGCACTTCTATAATCCATATCTTGAGTAATTGGATACCGATTTTGAAGTGACGTACCTCTATAAATTTGTGGTTTAATTCTCTAATAACCTACATTTAAGATTATCTTTTAAATGAAGTTCAAATTTTTAACCCCTTTCCATGTTCGATTTCTTTGTGTTTTCAATGGTTTTCATAATAGGAACCCAAAATTGCACTTCTATAATCAATATCTTTAGTCATTGGATATCGATTTTGAAGTGGGATACCTCTATGAATTTGTGGTTTAATTCTCTAATAACCTACATTTAAGATTATCTTTTAAATTAAGTTCAAAAATTTAATTTCTTTCCATGTTCGATTTCTTTGTGTTTTCAATGGTTTTCAAAATGGGGACCAAAAATGGCACTTCTATAATTCATATCTTGAGTCATTGGATACCGATTTTGAATTGGGATGCCTCTATGAATTTGTGGTCTAATTCTCTAATAACCTACATTTAAGATTTTTTTTTTAACGAAGTTCAAATTTTTAACCCATTTCCATATTTGATTTCTTTGTGTAATCGATGGTTTTCAGAATGGGAACCCAAAATTGCACTTCTATAACCCATATCTTTAGTCATTGGATTCCGATTTTGAAGTGGGATACCTCTATGAATTTGTCGCTTAATTCTCTTATAATCGACATTCAAGATTATTTATTAAATTGAGTTCAAATTTTTAACCCATTTCCATGTTCGATTTCTTTGTGTTTTCAATGGGGTTCATAATAGGAAGCCAAAATTGCACTTCAATAATTCATATCTTGAGGTATTGGAAACCGATATTAAAGTGGGATACCTCTTTGAATTTGTGGTTAAATTCTCTAATAATCTACATTTAAGATTTTCCTTTAAAATGAGTTGAAATTTTCAACCCACTTCCATGTTCGGTTTCTCTTGTTTTTTTTTAGATGTTGGGCTAATTACTAATATATTTAAATATAATTATTATAAAAACATATTCTTGAAAACAACAATCTATTTGTCTGCCGATTAGTGAATATTATTATATTCCCTGTATATAAACTCTTTATATTGCCCTGATTGCTCGACAAGTTATTTTTGTCAAACCTACATGTTTTTTGTTGAGCATTGACTATTATTTTTAATATGTAGGAAGATACTTTATTCGTATGTACATATGTAGCAGGTAGAAAGAAGCGTTTCCGACCCCATAAATAATATATTTTCTAGCCGAGTCTAGCAATGTCTGTCTGTGTATCCTTCCGTCGATCAGAAAAATAAGTTTGGTAGTCAAGAAATAATAATATCATGAAGTAGAAATGGTTAGTATAAATGTTGTGCTCCCATGTAATTAATTTAATATAAATTTATTAATTTTAAATACTTCCTAAGGTAGAGACCATGATCAAAATGAAATTGAATAGTAATAAATAATTGCTACACTTATTTAATTTTTTAATTTCAATTTTAATTTTTCAATTTATTATAAAATATTCTTTCTCTGGTTTTTATGAAACCCAAAATATACCCAAAAGGTCCCAATGTTTGTGATGAGTTATAATATATAAAAATCAAGTGTATGAAATAAAACTTTTGGTGAAGCAGTAACTTGTGTTGCTCGAAGTAATTATATTTCGCGCAGTCTTTTGTATTTGTGCATGGTAGAACGATTATAAGTACCGAGAATTAAAAGAAACATCGTTGTGAACATGTGCAGGAGCAAGTCACTTCAGTTTATGAAATGTCAAAATATTCCAGTGTTCTGCAGACATCCTTTCATTGTTACATTTTAATAATCCAAACATTTGTTAAGGTCCACACTACCTTCAAGCGTTTGAATTTCCGAGCAGCCTAGCAAAAAAAGAAAAACATCAATATTAATTTTTGGCTTTCTGATTCAATCCCTTTTTAGGAGCGCTCTGTTAACCACCAAAGAAGGCAAACCAAATTTGATGTATATAAGGCACTCCTTTTGTTTAGTCGAAAAGAATAGGATATGATATTTGGCGCTTTCTAATCTTAATCAAGCGAAAGGATGAACAGACAGAAAGGGTGAGCTGTAGGGAAAATCCAAAAGAAAATTGAAAGCGGGGGCATAAATCATAAATCGGTCCCATCTGTGTGTATTAAAGAATGATTACAAAAAACATAACTTTAACGGCATGCTGAATTTAATTTCCTATTTAAATTCAGCTTTCGCATGCTTTTGGTTGTATTTAGTAATTCCCAAATCTCTGCCAAATAAAGTTCAAAACAATGATTTTTATAGCAAAGGTTGCAACTTTGAAATTTTATTACAAGAGATTATTTTATTTATTTCTTTATGATAAAGTGTAACTTTTCCCTCTTCTAGAGTATAATCAAGTATTTTATTAGTTATATTATAACCTAACATATATGTAGGTTTTCATTTATTATGCTATTATTAAGTTTAGAACTTTAAGATAATACAGCTCCTTGTTTCTTGCTCACTTAGCTATCCCAATCCGACGGACCAACTTAATCAAATCTGTCAGAAAAACCGCAGCCCAACTCAACTTATTTTACTTTGGCGTCTGACAAATGCTGCCCCAAGACACAGGAGCTCGAGTGTCTATATGCACTTGGCTTGGGTCTTTAAGAACCCGCACATGCTCAACAAAGCCACCGGCTGTGACCGCAAAAACAGTGCCCGAGACCGACCTATTTGCAGTTCAGAATGTGTCTAAGAAAATATTATTGCTGACTATGCAACGGAAGTTGATGAAATACTTAAATTTCATAAGGAATAGAAAAGGGGCTGAGTCGCATATCAGTGTCCTGACAGGCAAGCTCTGTACGTGCAAAGGACAAATCCAGGACGACCGCAAATCAAACTGGCTGCTAAAGTTTCTGGCCCGGGGCAATGGGTAACATGTGATAAGTTTATTGTCTTGCCGGGTGACTTAAAACCAAAAGAGGAGTGGAAAAGGACCAAGAACTAATATCACATTTCATAGGGAAAAATATGTTTTCTTTGTAAATAAATTAAGTTGTCTCGCCCACAAATATTAATTGCTTAATTAGCATATGCGTCTGGCGTGGCCAAAGAACCCCAAAATCCCTCTTTGTGCAAAAGTTGGTTGGGAGTGGACAGAAAAGGACGGACAGTGACACTTTGAACACAAAGTCGCCTTAAGAACCTTTTTTCTAACTGAGGTGATGCGACATCATATGTTTACCTAAAAGGACACGTGTCTATGTGTCTTTGATGGTGATGACTAAATTCGATTATTAAAATATTAGCAATTATCGACCGTGGAGGAAAAACTGTAATAATTAGATACTTTTTTAGACGGGTGCTTTCGGCTTATATTTATGAACACAAAAACGGCTTTTTCGATACTCCTGGCTATTAAACTGATTTTAGAATAAACATCTAACTGAAATTGTAATACTCTTAGTATGGGTAGACAATATTACATATTTTTTAACCAATTTATATTTAAAATAGGGCCTTAGAACTATAATGTAAATTTAGAACGATATTGGCTTAAAGTCACTACTTAAAACCCTATTGACTTGCTTGAAATAAATTTCTTGTTTTGAAATTTCGGCTAAATTTACTGTGCAATTACAAAATGTAATATACCACAGTCCTCTATTACTGCAGGGTATAAACACACGTATGCCGTGCATAAAAATTTCGACTGCCGAATCGAGGGTTGTTACTCATTTTAGGACTTTAATTATTGTTGTTTCTGCTTTGTTCAGCAGCTATTGTTCTCCACTTTTTTTAGATGCTTCAGATGTAGGTTATCGATTTTTTTATTTCTTACATATTGTAATATTGGGCGACGCGAAACGTTATCTAATTAATTTAAGAATTTTAAGTTACTTGAATTAAAAATTCACTCTCTAATGCAGCAGGTAGTAGATCGGGAATTTAATTTAAAAAGAAGTAACACTGTTCTCAGGGAGAAGCGAGGGACAAGAAAACCTTTTCCTTATCTGTGTAATGCGTGTGCTCCTATATTTCCTGGGTATTTAGTACATTCTGAGTAACGTGCACTTGAAACTCAATTTTATTAACTTTAAACGAAGCACGAAAGAACGTAAGAATCCTTAAAGAAAGGACCCAACATCCTCGCGTTTTAATTGCAGATACCAAGGAAACCGCAAGCTAACAATCCATTAACTTTTTGCCACTCAACTGGGAAAACTAAAGGAAATGGGCACCCAAGGCAGTTGTTTTGCATGGAGAAAGGAAAGAGAACTTTTTACACTTTTTCTGCTTTGGGTTCACATTGCAGCTGTAGTGGGCTCTTCATCATCAGCAGCAGCAACAAACAGACCCGCAAATTATGAAGGATAAAGGACTATACGGCTGCAGGCAGACATACGCGTGTATTATTATGTGCTTATAATAAGTTTTTTCTTGCTGTTTCCACTTGAGGCAACGCAAGTTTTTCCACTGTTTGAGTTTTTTTGAAGCAAATTTTGTTTGCTTTTTATTTATTTGTTTCCAAGTTTCATCCTCTGTATTTAAAAAAAAGAAGCAACTTTGCAAAAATTTAAAAATGAACTGGAGGTAATTTTGCGCGAACCATGCCTTGATACATGACATACATTCCAATGCAATCTAATTTCAATTGACCCAAATCATCATCCTTCTGCATCAGCTTAATTTGGATTGACGTGCAAATGGCAATGCTGTCACGGTCAACAACCCCAAGCTAACCCTTCCTGCTATGTATCTCAACCACCTTTAGAAATTGGTAACTGGAATAAACAGCTGTTCAGGATGAATGCCAAGGGCTTGTTTTGTAAATATAAGGATCAGTGGAGATGTGAATTTGAATACAAAACAAGGCATAGCAAAGCAACGAAGAACTTGCTTGGTTGTGAGGGTAGAATCCCGAAAAGGATGCTGCGTGCGTGCCTTAAAAGCGACACGGCATTGTACACCCAATTTTCAATTTAGCGATAAGCATCTAATAAATCTTGTACACACACGCACATGTCCTTGACCACAAGACAGAAGAAATTCGCTTGCCTGGCCGAGTGTGATTAACGAAGTGTTGACCAAGTCATAATTAATGCAAAACTTTGATGGTGATAAGAAAACTGACCCAAAGAAACCCTTTTCTAGGAAACATATGTGCGACCGTCCAAATTGAACTGGGATGTGAGTAGGTGTGGTCGGGGCACGTTTGCCAAACCATGTGCTAAGTGGCATGTGGTCAAACGGCCACAAGTTTTGGGTCCATGGTCAAGAATAGTTTCAATTTACGCCTTATGAGCAAACATTCATCAAATGTATTTCACAAATTTTAAATGTCAAAAACCCTGCAGCACACCCCCGCAACTCCTTTTTCACAGCTGTGGGTTCAACCCTTATCGATGCCGAAATGGGTTAACTGTCCGGTTTGCGAGTTTGAGTGTCCGGTTTTGGAATAATTAATCACACACTTGCATGCGATTTGTAAAGTTAATTACCGTGGCGAAAGCTCATATTAGGGGAGAGGGTTTTTCTCCGGTTGTGTGTAAAAATCGTAAGTGGTGGGTGTGAGGTGGTCGTGTATGTCTAAGTGCTCGGTTGTCTCCAATTACTGACGGTTTAGCATATACTCCAACTGGACGGTACTGTAGCATTTATTATTCATGCCTGCCCATTTCCCATCTCTGCTACCGACTCCTACTCATTCGACAGGGTAAACATTTGCCAGTGACAGCGCCGTTGAGTGTGCTTCGAGTCCTGCGTCTATCTTGGGTTGATTCTACAGCAGTGTTTGCTGACGAGATTCTGTGCCATAACGGTTACTGCTATCTTTGTGCAGCCGCACTAGTCCAAAGCTGTGTTGCTTAAAAATGACCATAAAAAATTCATGGCTGGGCACCGCATTGTGATGCTTAGGTAAGAAGTATCATCAGTGCATTGGTTTGCATACAAATATTTTTTAAATGTCAATCTCTTGGCAATTGTGTTTGAAACGATTTGCGATTAAATAACAAATTTAAATGTGGAACCCAAAACTTTAATCTAACCCAAAGCAAAACAATGGATAGACAAGTTCAGAAGTCAGTTATTGATTTTATTATGCGTAGACGAAACTTTTGTCAACTTTCCTTGAAGGCGACGATTTTACTTCCAAGGGGAAGCACAGTGTGCAAAGGATTTATTTGATTTTGGTTATAATTTGATTTTGATAATAGTTTGTTAAAGTAACGGTTGCTCGGTAAATGCGATACTATAATGCGATCTTAAAATAAATGTACGCCATTTAAATAAAACATGTTCTTGCTGGGATAACTGTCGCCAAAATACAAGTTAAGATTTAATTATCTAACTATTTCACAACCCTCTTCAGATCTTTATGGAAAACCTTCAAACGATTAAAAATATTCAAAGTAATTACTGAAATGTTCTCTCATTAAACTTGAACTTTTATGAGGGACACGCAATGCAGATCCATGAGGATATAAACAAATACAGAAAGCAAATATTTTCACACGAAAATTCATAAATTAATCAAAAATATTATTTGGTCACAAAGGGAAGTTAGGCGACGTTGTGTAGAAGGACCCCGCTTACACGCGACAATTGACCCTTTTGTTAATTAAATTTCAGAGACAATAAAAGGACATTTTGTATGTGTGCTTGCTGGTATGCAAACAAGAAAAGAAATTGGCTTGGGAAACTAGTAAAATGTTTTCCTTAATTATATAAATAGTATCGCCTGTCCCGATAATCAGGGTCGAACACATATATTTCCAAGAAGTGATATTGTCAATGTGCTCGTGGGTGTGGACTACTCAGTGGTCGACGGACAGGACAATAAAATATGCCCATACATTTTCGCGTGATACAAGGGACAAAGGGTTGACGATGAAACAGCCCCAGCGGGTAGTGACACCCTTACAGTCCTTCAAACAGAAGTTACGATTGATAAATATTCAGATAGCTAGACCGGCAGGATATGGATTCCCTGCATGTGATGTCTATCTTGTCGACTATTAGCCCCCATAAATTAATAACGCGCATTTGGAATGTGCATGTAGTTTATTAGCACTTGAAGACCCGAACTCGAACTATTGCGTGCGCCCTTTTGATGTCCTTTGCATGTTTGGATCTTTTGCCAAAATCCCATTTCTCCATTTGTAGTAATTTACATACGACACGCATTCTCGCACTTTGGCCATCGTCAGTGGATGGTCTAATGGGTTGACATTTATGATATATTTGTGTGGCCATCGTTGGGTCGGTTTCAATTAGTCGGCTAGAAAGAGTTTATGAACTTCTTTAAATGGAAATACCACTAGTTATTAGATATACTTAAAGAGGACAAGTACACACAAAAAAACTATTGGGTCAAATTCACCAACATTGCAGTTAAGTGGGCTCAACCCATCGAATTGCCAATTTGACCAATGAAATAGTTAATCACACAACAACGAAGGACATACAAGTTCCTATTCCTATCATAAAAACTATAAAAGCTAGAATGTTGGGATTTAGAATGCAGATTCTAGAGCTTATTGCACAGCGCAAGTTTATTTTCAGCAGGGTGGCACGCTATCTCCATCGCCCTTGCAATCGCCTTAGCTGAGTAACGGGTATCTGACAGTCGAGGCCGTCGACTATATCGATCTCTTGTTTTACTATTTAATAGTAACCAATACAACAAGAAATCACACATGTCTATTTTAAATAGATGTTAACCGTTTTTCAATTTTATCCATAACTTTTTTTATGTGTACAAGTTTCACTACATCAATATAATTTCTCCGTGAATTCAGCGCTAAACGATTTCTCAGGCACTCCGTTATGACTTTCATAAATCAACCAAATGCTCTATATATATGGCATATCGCGAGTGTTTAAACGGCGTCAATAAAGAAAAAAACTAACATTAACTTGTCAATCAGCATAAATTAAAGCCAATAAAAATCTACATTGAGTAAAAAATATTATCAGATAAAATATATCACGTCTTCCTTTGATGCGGGCGGCATAGCAACCCCAAGGACCAAAATCGAATCAAGGGCCGACAGAAAGCCAGAGATGGGGAAGTTCCGACAACGGACAAGAACATCGAAAACACCGTTGGCTGGACATCGACCAAGGCCCATTTTGTCGCCGCCACAGACTCTTCTCAATAATTCAACTTATCACCGGCGGATATTGGAATGAAAAACCCAAAGGACAACACATCCGGGCAGCCTCGAGGGTGCGTCAATAAAAACACATTCGAATGAATGCAGTTTTAAATATTCAGCGGCTGTGCTCTTATTGAAAGGTGTTCGCGCTTATCAACAGGGGGGTAGTACGATGGGAATGGTTTTTGTATGGCGAAGTATTCAAATACTTCAACTCTAAACTTTGTGTGTCACTTCTTTGAGCTCGTATTTTGCATCTTGAAGGTCTATCCACCCTCCTATTCTTTTCGAAAATAAAAATCCTTAGAAAAGCAAACCAAAAACTCACCACCCAGTTAAAAAGCAAACCGTCTATTTACCTTCGTTCACTTCGATTTGGTTTTAAGTTTTTCTTTTCGTTCGGTTGTTGTATGCTGTGAAGCATCCTTTAAAGTGCCAAGGTGCTTGTAAATATTATCTTAAAACAAACTTGACACTTTTGGTTGAGACCAAGGAACATTTTTTGCGTGGGAACTGAAGATTAAATTAAAGGCGGACTCAAATATTTTAACATGAGTTTCTTACGTATTTTTAGAACATTTGATTTATTAATGTTCCAGTGTCTCCTCAAGGATTCAGTTGGTGGAGAGTTTTCAGACCAAAATCTATGATGAGAACATTGTTATTTAATTTAAAGCTTGAGCTTTTGCGGGATCTATTGTCCACATAAAGAGATTTAAGTAGCTTAATATTAATAACGAACGAGTATGTGCAATAAAATATTTATTTATTACGACCTATTTTTACAATTTCCAACGGTAAAATAACTTACACCTGGTCTGCTGCCTGAATTTCTTATTTATATTATAATTACCATGTACAACCACTATAAAAACTAGACTTCTGGAGTGGAGGCCGCGGAAACGGCGGACTTTTTGGCACGGTAGTATTTGGTCAAAATGGTCTTTTTGAAACTGAATTCCTTAGTAGACGTTCATTGTACCCTTTTGGAGTTTTCACGCCATTTGGATTAACTAGGCAAGGGCTTTCTTAGGCGTGCTGGGATAATATCGAGAAATCGACTTGTGCAACGGAAAAACGAATCTGGCGGCTGAGCTCGTAGTCTTAATCGTTTAGTATTAAGAAACGACAAGTGTCGTGGCTAAATTTCCATTTATCTTGGACAAGCTTTGTAATTGTAATATCCCTTAAAAATAGGAAAAAAACGTTTCAATATTATACAATATAAATGGGCTCAGGATTATTAGATTCCTGGTATTTTTGGTAAGAAAAAACTAGGCTTATAACATTTGTTTATTTTATGACATTTATCGCTATATGATCGCACCACCACTGTAGATTATTTATTCTGTGGTTATATATAGTAGTCGGCTCCGCACACTTTTCCGGTGCGCTTCGTCACTACGTGGACTGCTGTCCAAAATCGGAATATTATCGATTTATTAACGAAGGCGTTGGTAAGTTGGGGTAAATATTTAGTAAAATTGTAAAGCCTTTTGGAAATATGCAATAAATAATATATATATATATTTCTCTTAAACTATGTTCTGAGCGTTTACGTAGACCTAACTATATACATACAATTTTAACCGACGCAATTTTATTTTATGTCTTAGTATGATATTTTTGAGTTTTTTCAAAAGAAACAGTAAACTTTTTACCTGTTACTCGCAGCGTAGCTTCCGACCGTTTAAGTTATATATTCTTGATCAAGATTTATTTATTTATTTATTTCTGAGCTTCTGATTCAGCTATGTGCCCACAACAGTCGCTCTACCGCCCACCTATATTTTAAGCTACACAGCTAAAATTCAGATTCTGCTAGTATCTAGATCGACTCGGCGCGCATTTTGAAGCACACTCTAATGAAGTTAACCTTGTAATAGTAAAAGTTGAGCAACTTGTATAAACATATTTCTAATCTGCATTTAAATGTTAAAGAGCTTTCTATATAAACCTCAACAGAAATATATTTTCTTTTATCTGCGGAATTATTTTTAGTTAGACAGTTGACTTCAGGCTCTACTATGATTCGTCTTTTGGTATGTATATGGTAATTATTGACTGGCACATCATTAATCTATTCCTACCTTATAGGTCCTAATGATTGCTTTTGCTGTGACGACTAGGGCACTTGGCTCTATCGATCAATTAATGCGAACCATTTCCGATGGATTTGGAGGAGCTGCTAGATCGGATGTTCCCATCGCTATCAACAGAAGGTTTACCGCAGTCCCACCTAATGCCGAGTTTTCTTTTGGATATGGCTATCGTCATGTATACTTCTGATTGGGTCTACGCCGTTATTTTTTGTTTGCACTGTGGTCAGGTTGTATAATATTAAAAGTATTTTATTTGAATTATTTAAAAATATCATTAACCCAGCAAATATTTTAAATGCATTTCATTATTGTATTACATCCTAAGAATTACCTTTCTTAAAATATTTGTTTCAGTAATGATCTATTCGACACGAGTCAACAATTACCAACTTGCTTTGAAACTATAAGCGAGACGATATTTATAGAAAAAATAATGATCTATAAAAATGTTAAATTAACCTTACGAGGAATATTTAAATATATAGAATCTTAAAAAATTATTTGATTTTTTCTATATAAACGAAAGATAGAAAATATCTGTTAATATTTGACAAAATATTATCAACGGAGAGAATTTATTCGACCAAACTGTAAAATCTACAATGTTGGGATTAGGCATGCAGATTCCGAGGATTCCTGCGCAGCGCAAGTTTGTTTCAGCAGAGTGCCACGCCCACTCTAATGCCCACAAATCGACCAAAACTGTGGCTCCTACAGTTTTGATGCTAGAATAAAAAAAAAACTCGTCAATACCTATCGATTGATCCAAAAAAAAATTGCCAAGCCCACTCTAACGCCCATAACGCTTAAATCTGTCTACCGCCGGTAGGTGGCGCATTTCAACCTCGCTTTGCTATCTCCATTTCCCTTTGGTCCCATTAGCTGAGTAAGGGGTACTTGATAGTCGAGGTACTCGACTATAGCGTTCTTCCTTGTTTTACATTTTTTTCGTGAAATTTTAACTGTGTATCCTGTTACTTGCAGAAAACTTTTGAAAATATTGGCTCGCTAATACAAATCTTTTTCAGTGGACTTGACGTTTAGGCCTGTGTTTAGGCTGTTTAAAATACAATTGGTTATTTGAAAATTAAATATATGAACATTATTTGAAATTGGTTGCAAATCAACAGTATTTACTGTATGAAGTGTGTATCAATTTCTGAAAAATATTTTTATAACTGATTGTATAATTCAGCAAGCTAGGAAGCGGTGAAAAATAAATAGATGCTTGTGCTGGAAAACCCTTTGGTCTTTAATGTGTTTTAAGAATCCCTATGTGAGATGTAAACTGAAAAATGAATGATGCGCTTTTGTGCCCATTTTCATTTTTGGCCACGGCCAGCACGCGCTATGCCCCCCCACGTTCTTTCGTTTTCCTATAACACCCTTCCCCATCCGCGATTTGTTCGCTTTCCCCCGGTCCTTTGTTCACCCACTTCGTTAGTTATGTAAATGACTTTGTTTAGTCTTCTTCTTTGGCTTCCTAAGTAATTCCTCTGAAAGGCTGGCAACGCCGTTTTCACAAATACACACATACACCAACAGCTCACGCATGTTTTTGCCTTTCGAAGGCACAGATTTTAACCCTTTGGAAGCATTACCACCCCGAAAATTGGAAGCCTCTGCTTCGTTACTTATGTAGTAGCTTTATGTACAGCCAAAAAAGGGGAAATTTCCCGCTCATCACGCATGAAAATCGCGTTTATGTACAGGACTTCGTGTCTATGTGTGTTCAATGCATTTGTATTGGTTTTGTGTGATGGTTGTGTGCGTGTCCTTTTGATTTTATTATGCGTATCTCTCTTTAGCGGTTCGCGGGAAAAGACTTGATGAAAATATACAATTTTTTGTAACTAAATAAACTTGCCTATAAGTACCGCGAATGAGTATGTGTGTGTTGATATTGATTATGCATTAAATTAAAAAAGCGTCTCTAAAACATTCAAACGTAAAAATTTAAGGCTTGATAAAACCAATATCGATAAAACATATCGTTGCAATATAAATTTTTAAATTAAAATATTACAGGAAGGAAAGTTATTATACAGCAACTTTTTGGTCCAAAATGCCAAGTTTCGATAATCAGAATATTAAAAAGGAATGCTGTTGGTGATGATGTTCCACATCATCCTTCAGGAACCCAAGTCCTCTAATTTCACTCCCAAATTTGCTTTAAGCAAAATATAAAAATGTAAGAGAAATTAAACCCCAAGGACAGCGTCTCTGTCCATACGGACTTTTTGAATTTTTCTATATTCTGCTTTGATTAACATTCGTTTATAGGTGGAGGTAGACACCGTCTTCGTCTGGGCCAAAGGACCGAGAGTTTTAATTACTTTTGGGGGTAGTTTTTCTGCTTTAAATTTTTTATTTTTGTCGTGGAAAGAAGAACAGTCTGGGACTTAACTTAAAGAAAATAAATGTTTCTGCAGAGACAGGCATACGTGTGTCTTAATATTGAGCAAACATACTGCAATTTCATCCACACTGATTAAAACCGCCTGGAAACGTAATCTTTTCAATTACCATCCTGTACCTATTTTTATTGCATAATCTGTTCAAGCCGAAGAATAACATTCAATCCGGTTTACTGCCTGGGGTAATTTTGCCACGGACTTAACCACTTGACCGTGATATAAATATTTATCCCCTGTTGACCACATGAAACCGGAAATAACATAATTGACCCCAGGGAATGGACAAACACCGAGGAAAAGGCGGTATCGTGGAAAATCGCATCAACTGACCAATGCCCTAAGCGATTTGAGTCCATACCTGTTGCGCTGGGTAACGGACAACCAACAGTGAACAAAGAGGGTCGTCCTGCCAGCCGGTTCGCCCCTCTCCACGCTTCGAGCTTCCCCTGTGGGTCAGTGTCCGTATCTGTTTATGCTGAATGGCCTGACAGGGGCTGGTCAGTAGGATGGTCAGTTCCATGTGTGTGTCGCGTGTCCGATGTGTAAACAAATCAATTACAAGCGCTAAATGAACTTTATAACCACTCACTCACATTTGCATTTTAAATTAGGCTTATGCTGTTGGAGGGACTGGATGGTCAGCTTATGGTTCACACCTTTTATGCATTGACCGGGGGTTATTTTATTGTTATTTAATTGGATTTTAAACTACTGTTCAAACCTACAATTTAAGAGATGTTCAACAAAATGTCCGGTTGAACTTAATTAAAACGCCAATAATAAAGAGTGCTAATATTGTACTTAAGTACTTGAGATGCAATATTACGGGGTCTGTTCCTCCTGCATGGCCTTTTATTTGCATAACATTTGAATGCATCAGCCCAGCCCATATTTCCATGTGCCGTGAAAATACGCTTTTATTGCACAGCACTTGACTGAAGCTCGACTGGCATTCAGAGCAGTCAAGTGCGAAATAATACTCTACCCCCCCTCTTGGCACGGGCTGTCGGTTGTCCTGTGGCTGCAGCTACCATTACGGGCTGCATCCTTGCAGCCTAAAAGTCCTTTATTACAGTCAACTGCGAGTCAAACGAAGTGCAACAGTCAACGTGCTTGTGCATATGCATTTCAATGCTTAGAGCGCCCTGCCCCTCCTCGCACACCAAGGTGTTGCACATGCGGCGCAGATGCAGCCTAAGGTTGCATTATCCTTTACAAATTGTTGGTTGTGTTGATTTCCCCTTTTACTTTGTGTTTCAATGGGCTGCTGCAAGTGCCACTGGACGGGGGAGATCAGGGCAGAAGGGATGCAGAGCACGTCATTTTGCAGTTTTCGCACTTGAACTTTGGAAAGGCATCGCCACTGGTGGAATTTCTCGCTCAAGTAATTGGCCGACAGTCGCATCGTTATAACCCATTATATTATAGAAAGTTTTGTTTAAGTTACTTTATCAGTGAGTTGAGCGTTATATTTTTAAATAAATAAATGATTAGCCGACCATCTTTTCTGCTAAACTGCGGACTACATTCTCATCGTAGTCCTCGATCTCGTCGTCTCCATCATCAATGTCAACATCGTTCGGTCTCATCGGATAGCCTTGCTCGGGGGGAACGATCTTAACTCCGTGATCACCAAACAAGAGGCAATCAAAGTTTCTGAAATCGAGGAGATGTTTCCTAAATGTGCGATTGATCCTCACGGCGGAGATCTTACCTTTCGAACAACTCGAAGCCCTGGAATTCGCCTGACATGTACATGCAGACGTGCATGTTGCGTCCGACAAACCAAATGTCATGAAACTGAATACAGGCCTTAGCAAAGTTAAAGCGTGGCGGCCGGAAGCAGAATGGAGGAGGATTCTGCCCGGAGACCTTTTGACGGAACCAAATATTGTTGTTGACGCGCATGCGCAACTCAAAGGAAAATTCATCAGGTCGATACGCAACTTCTGTGCAACTGTTCATGCCAATTACGGAAAGAAAGCCTGAAAACGGACAAGTGAATATCGGACGTTTACAATTTTATAGAGGCAAATGATTAAAACTTACCAGCACAACATTTGCATAGTCCAGTATCACAGCTACAGGGTATGCGGTTCACGAGATTACCTAGGGTTATGTTTGGCAAACTAAGTTGCCTGGATTCTTCCTCGTGGCTTAGTAGATTAAGACGATAGTTTAGTAAGCCAAGCTGTAAGGCGGCGTCGTAAGCCAAGTCTTCGGATGGTGGTTCAAGTGGCACTAAGAGAATCATAGGGTTAAGCAGCAGAACAAAACACTTACGGCAGAGAAAGATATAACGCTTCCATTGACACGGTTTTGTTAATTCTATGTTGCTTAAATAATAAAATACGTTCTTTCACCAAATACTTCCTTCTTGAATCGAGATTAGTAGCTCAAGTCTCTCAATGCATTAAAAAACGAACGAAAAAGTAACAAAAATATAAACAAACAAATTTGCTTAATCATCCACCACGAACTTCCGCGTATTATGTTAATCAGTTCCGCATCAAACCAACTGACGTAGCCGGCAAGCCGAGAGCCAGGGCGATCGCCTAACAGTTTCAACTATTAACCTTGTGTGCACAAACGAGTTGTCTGAGCCGAGATGCGAGCAAATTTTGATGTCAATGAAACCAACGGAGCAAACGAGTTGGGCATATTGATCATTAGGTGGTCAAGATCATGGGCAGCGGAACGTCGGCAGAGAAAGACCGAAAAAATGTGATATCAGCTGAAAAGTCTCTCTTTAGATAAATTGGAACTATTACTTTGCTGCTACAAAAACATTAAGAGCTTATGAGTTCTAAAGAAAAAAAATTTAATTTTTCCCTTCTCTTAAAATAATACACTTGGCAATGAATGCCGTGAATGTGTATGTTTTTATGAGGGCCTGCAATTATGTCTATCTGTTTTACATCACGATGGCATTGAATTGGAAGCACGTCTCTTTGTGCAACATGTGACAGTTTTACAATTTTAATAGGCTCAAGATAAACGGTAGTCGTCATTGAAATATTAACTAAGCTAGTTGTATTATTATTCAAGGCTAACCACTTAAATTTGTTCTCTTTGAGGTCATATATATATATAATTCCGTTCCCAGTACTTTTAGAATATTGTACATATACCCGAAAATGTTTTTATAATAAATACCATTCCAAGTTGTTAATAAATACTAAACAATCATATAAAATAAGTAAAACACCATAACATATAACATTTTTTTTATTGTACAACTAAATATAAACATACAGACTTATAATTATTATCACAAAATTTTTTCTTTGTATTCCTGGAAACCATATCTCTTTCTAAATTTTAAGCCATAAATATTTACAAGCTTTGGAAATATATACACATACCGAGTAATTTTTCAATATATGGTATATTCTGTACATGGTTTTACGTAAGACAAACATTTACAAAACGATAGAATATCGGCATTGCAAATGGATTAATAAAGTTAATCACTAAATAGTAAAAGTAAGACATAAAGTAAGAGTTCTTTGTACTACCGGTGTCCGATTTTGAGACGGCCAAGAGTGAGGCAGCGCAAAGTAAGTAGAAGAACAGACGTGGATGTGAACTGGCTGCTGGCATCTTGGCACGACGATCAGTTCAGGAAACGTAAATGACACGAAGGTTGCTATTGGCCCGCTTTGTAGACGGTGATTTCACAGGCTTTTGTCTTTCGGTTGTTTTTAAAAGTTCGGAAGGTATTTTATTTACAGTGATTTGCTTTATCTTCTGCCTTTTCTCTGTTGTTTAGTATTGTGATTTGTAAACACCAAGTACTAAAGTCGACTAAGACACGCAACTTTCGCTTTCGTGCAAAAACCGACGAAAGTGTGTTAAACACCAACTTCAATTTTAGTTTATATAAAGTTGAGTTGCGTTTACTCGCATTTATATGTTTTCACACTTGGCGCATACTCAAGGCGCGGGCGCAACTCCGTACGTGCTAATGGCCAAAATACAACTGGCCAAGAAAACGGTAGCGCATGCGCATGCTAAGCGAACGGGCCAGCAGACGCCAAGCTATCAAGTATATACAATCGACAGCTCCAACAGCTCGAGTCCAATACACATCGTCGAAGCCAAAGACGGGCCCCAGACGACGATGACAAGTACGAAGTGCGACAAAGTCGGCTGCCTTTGCGGCTCTTTAAAAAGACATTTCTACTCTTTCACGTCCGATATTGGCTATAATGTAAGCCTTGGATCGGATGTAAAAATTTCTTTAACATACCTTATTTATATTGAGATGCTGAAGTTTCTCTTAATATGTATTTAAACTTATTATGACCAAAGCACAAGTGCGATAAATAGTATGACTTTATAAATGCTGAAATGAACTATATTTTTGCTCAGGGTATGCCTTGTTCGGTGTCATAGTTCTTTAGTGGTATTTTAAAACTTGAACCGAGAGAAAAACCAGTATTTTATGCATAGCTATCTTTATCAGCTTGGCGTTTCGTTGGGGCCCTGTTATAATTTCTCTCAGATCTCTGGGGACTCTCACTTTTCGCTGTCGGGATCACTAAGGCGCGTCTTAGCATTGAAATTTATACGATTTTAATTAACTCGTTACCTTAAATGGTTTTATCATATTCTGGTGCTTTGACTCTTCTTTAAATCGTTTTGTGGGTTCGCGTCGAATCGATAACCTCTATCTACATAATTTTTATTGGCAATATACCATTGGCAATTACCATTTTTAAACTTTAACAATAACAATATATTTATCGCACCTTTCTCATTTAATTAGATCTTTATGAAGTGAATTAATGGAAATAGCACACTTTCATTGCCTGGAGATATTTCTCTAGGTGACGACTTGTTTACCCACCCGATATATTTCAGGTTTACTTTGGCTACCTTACTGATTTTGTTCTTGCAAACTGGTTTGTCCAATGACCGAGCAATTTTTTGTGTGTCAACATAATATCCAATCGGTAAATTGAACCATATCAATTCATTTTTTTTTTTGTTGGGTCTGTTGACCATGTCTGCCTGGCTGTCCCTATAAACGCTGAGATTTTGAAAATCAAAAGAGCTAGCGAGTTGGGAGCATGCAGATTTTAGGGCTTCCTGCGCACCGCCAGTTAGTTTCATCGGAGTGCCACACCCACTGTGACGCCCACGAGCGCAAATAACGCTAAATCTGTATGTGTGGCGGCAAATATTAAATATTACCACTCATTTGTAACAAGTTCAGCAGCGTCCCACAAAGCTGGCAGAGGGAGTAGCTCTGCTCAGCCTCTGCCAGCACACGTACAACGTAGAACAGCCGTTACTCACACATCACACAAATGATAGACCTGTTATTGTATACCGTGCCGACCAAGAATTTAAAAGTAATAAGCGAATATAGGAATATTAAATTATATTCTAATATCTATAACTTCAGGTATTGGGCACCGATTTTGAAGTGGGATACCCTATATAATATTGGGTACCAATTTTGAAGTAGTGTACTTCTATGAGTTTGAGGTTAAGTTTGAAGTGGGGTACCCTATGTGATATTGGGTACCAATTTTGAAGTAGTGTACTTCTATGAGTTTTAGGTTAAGTTCTCTAATAATCTACATTCAAGGTTTTCCTTTATACGAGGCTTACATTTTTAACCCATTCTCATGTTCGATTTCTTTGTGTTTTCAATGGTTTTCAAAATGGGGACCCAAAATTGCACTTCTATAACTATATCTCTATATCTTAAGTCATTGGACACCGATTTCGAAGTGGGATACCTCTATGAATTTGTGGTTTAATTCTCTTATAACCTACATTTAAGATTTTCGTTTAAATAAAGTTCAAATTTCTAACCCATTTCCATGTTTGATTTTTTTGTGTGTTTCAATGGTTTCCAGAATGGAAACCCAAAATTGCACTTCTAAAATCCATATCTTGAAGTATTGGATACCGATTTTGAAGTGGGATATCTCTATGAATTTGTGGTTAAATTCTCTAATAATCTTTATTTAAGATTTTCTTTTAAATGAGCTTCAAAATGTTAACCCTTTTTCATGTTCGATTTCTTTGTTTTTTCAATGGTTTTCAGAATGGGAACTCAAAATTGCACTTCTAGTAGGTATAGGTATAGGATACTGATTTTGATGTGGGATACATATGAAATTGTGGTTAAATTCCCTAATAATCTTGATTCAAGATTTTCTTTTAAATGAGGTTTTTAACCCATTTTCATGTTAGATTTCTTTGTGTTTTCAATGGTTTTCAGATTGGAAACCCAAAATTGGACTTCTGTTATCCATGACTTGAGTCATTGAATACTAATCTTGAAGGGGGATACCTCTATGAGTTTGTGGTTTAACTCTCTAATAATATACATTCAAGATTTTCCTTAAAAACATGTTTTAAATTTTTTAGCCGTTTTCATATTCGTTTCTTTTGTGTTTTTAATGGTTTTCAGAATCTTATCCCAAGATTGCCCTTCTACAACCCATAGCTTAAGGTATTGGATACCTCTATGAGTTTGTAGTTAATTTCATTAAAAATCTTAATTCTTTGTTTTTCGCTTGTCAATACCTACAGGCAGGGCGCAAATTGTTAAAATCAGAACATTAGTTCCCAAGTTATGACCTTACGCCCATATCTGTCACTGATGTCACAGCTAGTAAAAGTGAAGGATGGGCTTTATATATGACCATTTCATGTTAAAGTGCAATTAGCCAAGCTCAAGCCCACAACGCTCTCTTGTTTTATTTTATTTGATCTGTCAATATATATCTATTGTTTAATATAAGATTTTGTAAAGATATAACTAAATGATTTTGTTTTCGTTGATTCAAAAGGGGAAAATTGAAGCTTCGGTTGCGCTAGTGTCAATTATTCCGAGCTTGAATTCAGATAACAAGCCTGGATCTTAGATGTGCGATTACCTTCAGTGGTTCAATGAAAAATTGATTTGTGAAGCTGAAAAGGCCACCCCAAACAGCAGCTAGAGCATGAAAATCAACCTTATTTTTAGCTGAAAAAATCTGCACGTAAATCATGTGAACTCAATTTTCTTGCACAATTTTCCAGTCCTGGCAAATATGTCAAAAAAGCACTGAGGGGCCTCCACCAAAAGTCGTGAGCAAACATTTGGCTGCATCAGGCTCTCTTTATCCGTTGCTGCTATTGTTTGGTAGCATCTTGTGGTCTAATAATACCATGTTCACTCTTAACATGCTATCAATCACTCAAAACTTGTATCTGCTCACTGTTGTAACGTATAGTTTTCGGATGTAAGCTGGTCGAAGGAGAGTGTAGGGCGTAGCAGACAAGAGGCGGAGAGTCCACATCATAATTCGCATGTGAAAATTTGAAAATCGTTGCTGGTTGCTGAACCTGATTCCAAGTAAACGATGCATGCATGATTCAAAAATGAAAGCAGACGAATAAAATTTGTTGGAGCTTTCTCGGCGCCATGTTCACCGTTAGCGGAATACTCAATATCAATTATGACGACTATGGCAACAAAACAATTTTCTGCTTAATATACCTTTCATTCAGATCCTAGCCGCTTTAGGAACTACAAATCTTCTCTTTATTTTTTGTTTTTTCTGGCTTGACAATGTATGGGAAGTCTGAATAAGAAATCATCTATTACATTCTTGGGACTTTCCATAGATGTTGTATACCTATTAAAGATTATAGTGAAAGAAAATGTTGAGTTTCTATTTATTTTTCATAAGAATCTTTCTTTTTTGTTGTTGAATTTTTCTTCATTACATTTTTGACAAATTTTAATTAGCATTCTGCTTTGGCAAACGTTATTTAATAAAGTTGTTTGATTATAAATTGCCATATGCTTATACATGAAGTGTATAAGATTTTTTAAAATTCACAATCAAAAGTCTTTCAGGAAAATAAACTACCAACTACCATTTTACGCTTCCATGAAAATGTATGAAACATTATTCTTTCAGCTCTGCACTTTAACACGGCTGCATTTTTTTTTTGCAAAAAAATATCCTCTTGAATTCCGCTTGAACCATCCTTCGTTAGCAATCATTTGGGGGTTATAATTAACCCTCTTGCATGAGCAACATGTAAAAGGTTATTTTGCCATCTCCCCTTCACCATGCCAGCCACTTCATAGCATATATCTGAAAATGAAAAAATATGAGAACAAAAAGTCGGAAGAACAAAAATTAGTTTGTTCTTTTTTGGATGAAACTGCCGAAAAATGAAAGAATTGCAATTTGCAACCATATATTCTCTAAGGACACTTGACTTTCGGCTTCTTGTGCCTTTTGGAGCAACAGTCAAAAAGAGGGAGCGCCACATTGGCGTTGACAGCTCCCTTGCGTTACCGTGCCGGATTCATAGACTTTTCATAAACTCTAGACATTTGGCGGTGCCAATTAATTAAGCGAAATAAAAGCCAAACAAGCAGCAACGGGAGTAGGAAGCGTTCATTAGTAGCTGCAGTGGGTGGTGGTGGGAGTGGGTGGGCCCCGGGACGGTGTAAGGATTGCACGGATTCAGCAATTCAATTTAAAACTCATGCAATTTGTTTCCTTTAAAATTCTGAGCTTTAATTCGCAATTAGTGCAATTCAATCAGCGTAGCGCCGCTTTGGGGAGATGCGTTCGGATGTCTGCCGTGGTCTTGCCATAGACGAGGACGGGCTGAGGTTATCCACGACGGCTTTTACCACCTGCGGCTTGCGGTGATTACGAGCAACATGAGCATAAAAATTGCTTACGCTTTGTAGACAAAATCTTAGGCACTGGAGGCGGGCGCCTGCCGATGGCTCGGTTCGGTGGTGTCGTTCATGGAAATCGGAGAACAGGAACTGAGTCTTCATCTGCATCTGCATCTGGACCTGAGCGTCTGTGATGCCGGACTCTTCAACCAATCGATGGGCGCGTGACAAGCTCGTGCATACAAAGGCCAGGCTGACAGTATATTTTAAAACTTCGATGTTCGTCCTCGCTACTTCAGCCAAAAAGTTTGTGTCACGGACCCATCACTGGGTGAACCTGAACTACAGTCGGCGCCTTACAACTTGCTTATGACACATGATGCAGTTGATGGAGATTGCCGCTCGAGCAGCTATCGACAGTCCTCTGAGGGACAGAAACTGGTGCTTAATTTAGATTAAACGACTTACTGCACACAATTTATTGGCGTAAACTTTAATTGAACTACAACAAACTGGGGGAGGGGTCCCGAAAATAGATATTTGTAGGTGGTCAGTCTCCTATCTGGCACTCGGAGATGGTCTTCGCCATCTATTGCTCATGTGCTGCTGGCTTCGTGGCCCATGCTCACGACCCTTTTAACAGAAGAAAAAGTTTTCTTTGCTTTATTTCTCTAGCCATTATACACATTTACTTTTGGATCTAAGATCAGTCATAGCGGTTAGAGAGAATTTTATAAGCCTTTTCTGTTAGCTTGTTCCACAATTTGCAAGGTGGGGTTACTTGTGGGTTGAAAAATCTATATAGTGTCTGTGTTACATGTCTGTTTGAGTAGGACCGAGCACAGCATATTTTTATACCACCTGTAGATCTTCTAGTCGGGGTCATGTCCACACTGGGGCGCCTTGTGAAGTTATGGCTGTAGCTTGTTAACCTGATGCTGCTCTCATGTTTAATCGGATCACATTAATATTTAGTCAGTCTAGCAATCTGAAGCCATCCCAGTCGGAGTTTCAATTCACTTTCAGTTAACACGCGTTGAAGATTACCCATGTCAAAAACTAAAGGCAAAATTTGATTGCACCTATCCTTTAAAAACAGAAACCAACTCATTTCCATGCGTAGTCAGGACTTTTTCTTGTATAGATCCCCGACTACCTTAACGCAGTCACGTCCCATATGATGTCGATGAAGTCAGAGCATGGCAATCACAGATGCAAGAAAACCAATCAACACAGCAACTTGCGGAGGGATTAGATGGCTGCAGTGCAGTACAAAACAATCTATCACGTATGTAATTCCCATGAAAAATTTTCGCAGGGGCTCCCTTGATGATGATGAAGATGCCGTGGACGGCAAATACCGAAAACGGGAGCCAAATTGTTGAAGGTGGAATAATAATTTCGAGCAGCTAAAAAGAAAGAAAACGCAGTTGGGCAGCTCGTGAGTTACATGCTTCAAGTTTGAAGCGTGGCCAATCGATTCGCCAAACGCAATGCACATGATTGAAGTGCACTAGTTTTAATGCATTTGGACCTATCCGAATGCATTAGGTAGTGGAAGTTCAACCCGAAGTTCAGCACAATTTGCGGCGAAGCAAATGAAATGCTATCTGCACGATCTGGCCAATCGATCGGGCACCGATCGCTGCCCTCGGTGCGTTGTTGTGGCAACACGTAGAGACCCAATTTTTTAGCATTTCGCCAGCTACTTGTTACGGGTCAGGCGGGGAGCGAGCTTCATCATCAATTTCGTTCAGGCTTCTCAGTCTCATAATCCCATGTTTGTTTGCATTAGCCACCGCAGACAGGCTGCAATTATGTCGTTTGGGGTTTGATGGCAACCGGCACTGTGACTGGAGCTTTCTGCCTAGTGGGACGAGCGCAGCTTCAGTTGATTTCGGGGGGAAAACAATCCTCCAAAGCCACTACGGACTTACCCTCACAGAACAAGAGTTCTATAGCTTTGGTATTGGGAATGAATTTAAAGTAGAGAGGACTGAATACTTCGGTTGAACAAGATCGGAGAGGGTATACAATGTTTCATGTCTCTGTCTATTTATTGCCAATTTGATTGCTGCAGACTTTGTGGCGCATATGAATTATGGGTTCAGTTCGGTTTTCAAATCGGTAGTCGAGTCACATTCCTTTGGTCTGCACTTTGGCTCTGTGACTCGACTGTATTCTGCACTGAACTCGACGTTCCCATTGTCGGTTAGTGGACCATGGGAAGTAGTGTCCTCTGCGCCAGAGTAATTGCGGCGCGTTAAAACGCGTGCGAAACGCTTGGATGCAGTCAACGAACCGCACGCCGGTGCTTCATCCGTCTGTTTTTTCGGTCGCCTGCTTTTTGTTTTTTGCACATTTCTGAAAATTAACACTTCGCCACACTCTAGCTTACACTCACTCTTTCCGAATTCATAAATGCGCATAAATTATGCCAAAAACACAAGCCAACCCTCCCAAGCGGTGGTTTTGCGGTTTTTCTTTGCGTTTCAATTATAATGAGTGAAAAATCATGTTAAACATTTAATGCACATGTCTACTCACTGGGTATCAACATTTTCATTTTAACCTAGGAAATGGTTTCTTAAAATTTATATACTCTTTGATGCATAAAATAAATATTTTAATATTACCAAAAATGTCCACAACATTTCTGTTTCAATAAAAACTGAAAAATATACCACGAATATACAATTTTTTTAAAGAGTTATGTACAATTCGAGTTTAGCCTATCAGTGCTCATGGTTGTTATTTTGAAACCCTTATTTCCAAGTCTGTGGTCGCGTGTCACTCTTTTTTATTTTGAGTAAGTGAATTGCGTTTGTTCCTTTTATTTTTTTGTAATTAGCTTCATTTTGGGTACTCTGTATTGAGTGTTAGGCACGGTTTTTAAATGCGTTAAAAATTGGGAGGGATGCATAAATGACGAAGTAAAATTACCTAATTTGAAAGCAAAAACGCAAAAATTCCATTCAATGTATGCCATTTAAATTAATTTTAGCTAAGTCTAATAAAAGCCTAATATCAGTAAAAAATGCATAAACTTGAAAATATCTGCAATATACATTTTTGTTATGAGGTTCTCAAAAAACCGATTAACTTTTCTAGCAGCATTCCATTTCACTCGGGTCTCCATGGACACATTTAAATCAAAAGCTGAGAAAATTTGACTTTAAATAAAAACGCAGGTCTAGCAGAACCAGAGTTAACCAACAGGATTGTCAAGGCCCGTCTAGTTTCAAGAGGGGAAACACGCAAAAATCGTCTACGAAAATCATTAAATGAAACTTTTGCGGCATTTGGGAGAAGGCTCTCAATGATTTTGCCTGACTGATTTGGTAATTTTGCGTTTGTATCGAATTTAAATAAAGTTCTCTTCGTCGCAAGAAAAAGTTTTGATTTTCACGAAGCGAATGATTTTGCAATTTATTTTTCGAATTTTCGTGTCTTTCCTCTGTTTCTTTTCTAGCATTGCAAATAATTTGTAATGAATTGACAAAATTCTACTGGGTTAGGGGAAGACGGCAGACTCTTACCCACCTACCCATATAATACGCTTTTAATGAGAAATACAGTATTGGGATTGGGCTTTAGGCGAGAAGGTCCTTGGGGTGTAGACAAAAGCACTGTCCGCGACCTGTCAATTAAATTAAATGCTGCGTTTCGTTCAAGTTCGAGACTTTGCTTAATTTCTGTTACACATCTTTTTTTCTTGTGCGTGGTCTAAGAGCTCTTTTTTCAGCAGAGTCATGCGATGACAATACTTGATTACTAGAGGCACGCCACTCGATCCCTCGAACTGAAAACGGTTCGAAATAAATTGATTCCTCAGACCAAGTTTAATTACTTTCTCACATGCAGCGAGCATTTGTGCGCAGCTTTCTGTATAACATTCGAATTAATTTGTTGGATGCTTTCAGGCGGTGTTAAAGTTATCAACTATGCGATTAAAAAAATGATAAGCCACTTTGTATTTAAAGCTGTCTTGGGTTGTGTAATACCTTTTATTTTGGCCTTTCGTGCATCACAGCTTCGAACAAAAAAGTTAAATAAGGAGCACAAGCTCGACGGAGGCCAGAAGCCTCATGTTCGGGGCCGTTGGAACTCGAAGTTAGCTCCGAACACAAAAGTGAAAATTATCGCCTGGCCAGGAGGCGATGGCAGATGAAAGTACACTCGAGCAGTCTCGGTGCTTTCTAGTGTTTGCATGGCTTATTCAACTTTATCCAGTTCCAAAAAGAAGGAAAAGAATCGCTGGCACAAGTGTCTATGTGAGATTCGGACTGGTTATGGGCTGAGCGGCCCTCTTAGGCGTCTAGAAATCTGAAAAATGTGCACAGACTCCGCGTCATCCGCTTCCGCCCGCTTATCCACGTTGGATCCAACAACAACGGCTAGAGCTGCCCCGACCTGAGCTCTGCAGACGATGTCTGGCAAGGCGATTTAGCAAATTAAAAGGTTTTTAATGCATGGAGTACTCTCTTACTTACTTCATAATTTGATGCCAACTGTGCCATGCAAATTCGAATTCGGCTGAGTCCACAGGACGAGCCAGGACCCAAAATCCGCAATTTGCTTCAGTGGGCTGTCTTTTATTTTTATCCAAGACTTGTACTTTTTGTTCTAATGCAAGGGTTTCCCCATTGAGTTTTCGGTAGGCCCTGTGCAATTTCCTCTTAAAATATTGCAGACGAAAAATGTATAAGCGGCATAGTCAAAGGAAGCAGGAATTTGTTTTTTAATTGCAAAATAAATGAAAATAGAAAACTGGGATTATCCTGGAACAACTATGTGGTGGCATCGAAAATAATGTTCTCAGCTTAAAGCTTACAAAATAAAAAACAGGCATCAACAAATAATTTCAAAGTTAATTTCCTGACAAAATAAACACTTATTACTGGAGTTAACATCCGATTTAACGTCACCCACACTCCCGACTTTTCCCGCACCTGCTTTCACCAAATCTAAATGAAGTAATCTATTCAAACCCCCTTAAAACGCTACCGCAAATTACACACTTGACTGCGACAGCTACACACGTTCGCGGAAAACTGGGAAATGCAAAGGAAGCCTTGTTTTGCAGTCTCAACCACACGACAACTGTCACGTGTCCCGTTGAGTGCTTTGTTCTGGAAAATTTCGCAGGTCGGAAAATTCGCAACTAAGTGGTGTGAGCGGCTTACACCCTCTTTCTGCAAAAGCCGTCAGCCAATTTCCTGAATATTGGGTTATTGGGCTGTGTACTTTTGCGGGTTCGGCGGTAATGGAGATCTGGGCATTAGTAAATTCTTTGCCAGCATTAAAGCTTATGAATGTTCAATTGCCTTGTGCAAAAAGGAGAGCATTTAAAAACGTTTTACGATTGCCAAAATGACAGTTGAATTTTTGATAAATGTCGACGCGTGTGCGTTGTGGGTAGAATAGCACGCTGCGCCTGAAAAGGGGGTGTTCGTTGTACCGATTTTATTGCTTGGAAAATGGCATGCAAGTGAAAGCTGTGTCCTCATTGCTTTGGGCTACTTCTGGTTTCTTAAGGACGCTACTCTCAACAAATGAAGCCAATTTTATAATAATGGCTTAAAGCAATTGAAAGGTGTGATGGAAGGAGAAGTGTTTACAAGTAGACAATGGTGGAAGGGATAACACAGAGAATTATTATTAATATAAATTCATAAGCAGGAGGAAATTTAAACTATTTTATACTTCAAAAATAAATTCAATACACAATTTCCTGTTATTTATTTGCAATTCCTTCCGAGTAAACCAAAACGAACTAAATGCAAAAGACAAACTTAGGTGGTCACAAGAAAGACATGCCTTGCCCAAGACAAGAAACTTCAAGAACAACTAAAAATTCCTGGGCTAGCAAATAATAATAATTTTGTGTACAACCCTTAGACTCCACCGCCTCCTTCCCCCACCTTTTCCCCAAGAGGTCAGACTACGCCTTTGTTTATGACGCAGTAATATTGAAATCAGGATAATTGTGCAAAAGGATGTGAAGAAAAAACCGCAAATACTTTGGGTCCAGGCAAAGCACCAGTCCCAAGTAGTCATTCATTCCGTAACGAAGATATCTCGAGAGCAATTTCCCTGCGACAAAAACTAAAAACAGGGAGGGCAGTGGACGGCAAAGGCTGAAGTGGAGTGAAAAACTCTACCATGCAGAAAGTGGTCAACATTTTTGCCACTGCCATGGGCAAGAATAAAAGACGTCGCCCGGCAAATGCAATCCGAATGCAGCAAAAAGGTAGCAATCATGGTGCCGAGTAGTCGTCGAATAATAATAACCTCCATCCTAGTTTCTGTTGTGTGCTGCTTAGCAGTGGCAGCTCTTGCGGTAATAAACCATAAGAATAAGACATTTCCCGTGGCATGTTCTCGTAAATGTGGCAGTGAAAGGCAATTAAAATGAGCACTCAGCTCAGAAATATCAGCAGCTAAATTGAGTTTTGCTATTTTCCGATTTTAAGGGTCTATGTGTATTCTGAATGAGTAAAATAAATGAAATGTCTAGAAAACGTCAAACACGAACAAATTTTTAAGCAGCTCCCATCAACGATCTTTCGTAAGAGTTAAAGCTGTTTATTATTTAATCTAACTTATTTAAGGCAGACATGGCTCTTACCCACTGCGCTTCCACTCGCTTTCAGCAGGCGCACAATATGAATCAAAAGCACCTCAGGGTCACAGGGCCTTCTCCCTCCTGATCAACCCTATTCTAAATTCGAACCCAAAACATAACCTGAAATTAGCATTCATAATGCTCCTGTTCATCAGAACCGCTGTCGACATCTCATCGTGGCCGTCAAGCGCATCTCAAAGGACGTTCTTTCATAATTAATTCTCACACAGAAAAATGTTCAAAGATATTTTTGCACTTTTGCACAACAACCCCGCTACCTCTTTCCACTTTCCCCGTGCACTTGCCTTTCAAAATATTCTGCTTGTGTGGCAACGTCAAAAGCAGCGACAGCCCAAAACAAAGCAAAATGCTAAATGCGGCGAAAAATCAAAAAGCAAAGCGCGCAAAAATAAAACATGTTTACCTCTACAATTTGACTGCTACATTTTCGTGCGGGTGGATGGATATGCAAATTTCCCTTGGCTTGTATTATGGGACCAGCGCCTATGTTTTTTCGGGCGACTAACTGCGCCGCATTGGCCCTGCTCTGCTGCTATGATTTATATACTCACGGCGTGCGCGTATTTATCAAACTCTAATTAATCGGTGATAAACCGATCAAGACGCTAAATGCTGCACTACACGAAGCCGCCGAGAAACCGAAGACTCTCTGCAAACTCTCCCAGCGGATCTGCACTTTGCGCCTGCAAACGGGTTTGGAACACCTCTTCCCAAAACTCGGCTTCGATTGCCTTAACGTTTCTGGTTTCTGTTTCGCAGTGCACCGATTACCATGTGATTCCGCAAAGCCCCTTCCGAACCCCAGACCATACCAGCATCCACATCCACATCTCCAGCCCCTTGCGTTCTCCGTTTCGGGAGTACGAGTATTTGTTGAAGCAATTTGCTTTCCTGAATCTTGTGGCTGACCAAGGCGACTGCGATGCAATCAATATATGCTCGTGTCCAGCAAATAATAGACTTCAAACTGGCATTTTAAGCGTTTCTTTTTTCAAAGCCAACGTCTCAGTACGAAGTGCGATTGCGCCTGGAAGGAGTCCACCGAGCGTTTTGGGAATACGATAATTTCATTCCTCTCTCCGTGGGCAGAAGACTTTTCCCCCAAATGCACACATAGTTGGAGTTAAAAATAGTTGACTTCAGGTTGAACTTACAGGGGGCTCCACCAAGGCCAACCTGCCTTTTCTCCAAGCGGCCAGCAACAGCGAAGATCACTTTTCAGCACTGGAGCCGAGCATCCTGTATATGTCATAGCAATGAACTCTAATCCACTTTAGCAAATCAATTTATTAGCCACGTATGACTTATGCCTTTTTAAATGTGCGCTTGCATGTGTCTAGTTTAAGGTTGAGCGTTTAGAGGTTGGCCATGCCACAAAGGCCGGCTTAGTCGCGGGGTAGGCACAAGCTGAGGAGGCGCAAAAATTTATGTTAACATGTTTTGCGTAGCGCCCTCTGGTGTGTAATTTGGCGTTGTTTAGGTATCACGATTACGATTCCACTTCAACTGGGTTTTCTGCCGACCCTAAGTCGGTGCAAATAGACCGTAAAATACGAGCACTCGTATATGTGTTTTGAAAAAGTTGCTTGGGTGTAAACCATGATTATCTCCACTATAAATGATATGTGTAGGGGAATACAGTTCTATGGGAGTCGGAGACCAGTTAGTGTCGAAAGTAAGCGTGTGAAACAACGTGTAGGAGTGGTGTGGGGGCTTGGAGCCGTGATTATTTATAGGTGTGTGGGTACTAGTGATCAGCCAGGAGCTCCTGACTTCGCAAAAGCACTCCCAAAGGCAACAAACGGAAAGCAGTTCTAAATATCAATTATCCATCTAGGCGGCAGCCGTTGCCAAAAAAGAGGGGGAAGAAAATGTTTAGTTTTTCTGGCTCAACTTTTTGGACAGCTTCCTCCATCTGCGGACCCGCACATAAACGTTGAGTATAAATTGAAAAAGCCATTTTGCTGCCAATTTAGCAAACACTTAAACCAATTTTGCACTTCAATCCACCGACGCACACAAAAAAGGAGGTTCTCACACTTTCCCAGTGGCTCTTCAGCTGAAGCCACACATTTGCACACTGCGGATCCCAGGCGAATGACAGTCCATGCAGCTTGCATCGACACTGACTTGACGCGGCAAGGGCGACCCAAAAGTCAGCTGCCCTTCCCCACAGAAAGGAGTGTGTAGGAAGCATCCAAAACGTTGCCAACAAAGTGTGAAAATGTCAAGTCGTAAAGTCTGCCCTGGCCAGGAGCTCGGAGCGCGCGGCGAGAGGGGTTCAGTCTGTAAAGTGAAATACTTGCAAGGATGTGGGTTGCTCGACACCCTACTCTGTCCAGGCAGTTTTAATTTAATAGTCTACTTTAGGAGGGTATCAGCATTTGAAATGGGAGGAAACTCAGTCCAGATTAGTTTAGTATAGTTCAATGCCAGCAACGAGAAAACAGAGTAGTATGGGAATTCCTTAAGGTTGAAATACAACTAGTAACCTCTGCGTAGGCAATCATGTGCAATCGACTGTGTCACTTTTACAAAAATGTCCTGTATTTGCCAGTTCTATACGTCCGGTGAGGTAGTTCCCGGAGACCTTGCGACAGTTCCTTTGCCTTTAACTGATGATATTCCATCAGGCCCAAGCCCCGCAAAAAAGTGAGAGTTCTTTTTATTACCATCTCGGTGGCTACCACTCTTTTCTTTTATAAATAACCCTATAGTGTTGATAAAGACTTGTTAGAGACAAAGGCTTCCGAATCTGGAGTGTCGGCCTCCGATCTGGCCGACTGCCGTGCAGAAAATTGGCTTCTAAAGAAGAAGTTACTGGAGTACGAGGTTACCATTGAGAATCTGGAGCAGCTGGTGACAACTATAGTTGAGAAGCAGCATCAAATCTTGAGCGAAATGTTTTACTTGCGAAAGGAAAATCGAGAACTGCAGTCCGAGTGCCATCTTCAACGCGAGTATCACTCAATGGAGAGGAATGCCCTGATGAGGGAGTTGCATGACGCCCGGAGCTCGAGTCGAAGCCGAAGTTTTCTCTTGGTGAGTGGCTAAACTCCGCAAGGAAAATAAAATTGTATGTATAATTCTCAATTGCAGGGATGCGGATCTAATGGAAGTAAAGGATCCTCTAATACCGACTGTGAAGAGGAAGATATCAGTGAATTGGAAGACGAGGATCACTGCGAAAACGGGTGCGACAGCAATGAAGATCAGGCCTTGGATGCCGATGAAAATTGTGAAGCGCCTTCAGCACCAAGTTCGGATGAACATTCCTGTAGGACTTATCCGTCTTCATCAAACTCAGAGTCTAGTGACACGGATGACAACACATCACGTGATTACAAAAGCAATGAGGATACCCCCATCAGTAATAGCGACACTGACTGACCGTACAAAAAGCAATCACCTCCTTAAGCATTTGAGTTTATATTTTTCTGAAGAAATACATTTCAGACTTTAAAAATGAATCCTTCTTGGGAAGGCTTTCTAACATCACTTTAACTTTCCATTTATCGCATTAAGTAATCAAAACAAGAACGTGACAATCGCACAAAACAAATCAACAATACGTTTACCATGACGTGACGGTAGCAGTCTGTCAAACAGACAAAAACAAACGCATCAAATGAGAAAAATGGAGAAAACCTGTGCAAAGTATTTGCATATCAAAACGCTAAAGGGCTGTGCAAAAGCCATAGCCGAAATACTCTGAAGGCTGGTGCCACACAAATATGATTGAATGGCTGCTAAATATATGGTCCACCGAAAGGGGGAGTATTTAAATTACTCACAAAAACGTGTTAAGTGTTTATCTATCGAAAAAGTTCAAGGCAAAAAATAGGAAGCCCTTTCATAGCTTCTGGCTTTACCCTGCACGACTCTTTGGGTCTTGGCCCAACAGAAATTGGTAAGAGAAGAGGGAATGTGTGCTTGTATGCTGGGCCATTTATCAAGCTGGAAAGTTTTTATCACAAATGAGTCGTGGCAAGGCAGTCGAAGGTCCCGGCCACCCGTTTGCCACCAGGATTAATGAGTCTCGTGTGCTTCTGCTGCTGCCTGTCCTATTCTACATCCTTGAAACCCGCCTCACAACACGTACCAATAATCCATCATCAGCCCTCTTCAAGTGGCAACTTGTGGAAGCTTTTGGATTGCTCCCCAGATCGGTTATCTCCGCTGTGTTCCTTGTGAGGTTATTTGACACCATATATGGGTGTTGATAACAACAGAAGTTATGCCATGTCATAAATGCAACTCTTCAGATGCTTGATTCAAGGAAGCAGTCTTAGGTGATCTTTTCACAAACAGACAAAAGACCAAATAACAATACAATGTGAGGCACCCGTTGCAGGTCAATGCTGGCCAGCAATGTAGCTGCTGTCCCAACAAAATTATTAATGACCAACCGGCTCTACTATATGCATATCGAGTCAAGAGCTGTTGGCAATATCATTTATCACACGAGAATTTTGTTCAGAAACTTGTTGCGCACAAAAAAGATTTTCGTGTACACGTGAGAAGGGATCCTTTGGACCGACAAGCTACTGAAGACTACCGCGGCACAACTGGCTTGGATAAGAGATGTGAAACCGAACAAGGCATAAAAGAAAAGCGCGTATCTACGGCAGAAATATATTAATATGCGATGCCGGCTGGGCAACCTAAACGCTATGCAAATCGCATCATAAAAGGTGAGGCGGTATCAAACTGGTGTTGCTGGGTTATCCCTAGCACCGACTATTTAGCAGCAGCACCAGGCGCTGCATCAGCATCTCCGAAAGGAGCAACAAGTAGCTAGGAATTGCATGTGACTGAGCATTGAGAATGGTGGGCAAGAGATTAATGGACTTGTGTTTCAGGCTACATTGAATTCTACTGGAGGTCTTGTTAAAAGCAGACATATGACACCAAAGTGTTGCTAAGTGGTTGCTTGCTCGCCTTTGTGAATGACTAATATGTCTGATGCGTGAATGGTACGACCATGCCGTTTAGGTCGTAATTTTATGTTATAAGAACAACTCCTGCTATCCCCTAACATTAAACGATAAAAACCGTATTTTCTGGATCAACGCCTACCTATTTACTCAACCGTGTAAATACACAAAACATTCGCAGAAAACTGCAGAAATAAATTCGCGTGTTCTAAGCAATTTCAAACCAATAATCGTTGGGTGTCTTTTAAATTAAGTAACCAGAGCCATGCAAGCCAAATATTAAGCCATATTGACATGCCGCCAGTACAACAATGATGTGTGTGATGGGAAAAAGGCAAGGACTTTTTGTTATTTTTTATTTAACTAATCTAAAATTAAAATCAGTATCACCTCAAACTTCTTGGAGATAAGACGTGTTACCTCTGTGCTCCCGTAGTGCTAATCACAAACAGCAGCTCTTGCTAGCTTACCAGCAAAAAAACAAACAAGTGCACAAAACAAAATTCGCAACAATCAAAAACAACAAACACAACAAACACATCAAACACAAATCCACGTGCCGGGCGCCAGCCCAATAAAAACAACAACAATGGATAAACCGCCTGACATAAGTAGAACATCAATATACAACAAACACCTAGGCGAACCAAAATACATTGTAATCACCAGAACCGACAATAAGTCTTTTGAAAATGTATCACCCTTCCTAATTAAAAAAACCATCGATTTCGCGTGCGGAGGAGAAGTGGAGTCATGCAAAAACACTCGATCGGGCTACTTATTAGTTAAAACTAAGAACAATTTACAAGCAAACAAATTACTTAGAATAAAAAACATGGCAGACATTGAAGTAAAAGCCACCGAACACAAGACCTTGAACTTCTCTAAGGGGGTCATATACTGCAACGAATTACGCAGTATAGACGAAACCGAAATACTAAACGAACTAAAACATCAAAAAGTCACTGAAGTGCGAAAAATCCTAAAAAAACAAGATCAAGCTTTAACAGAAACTGGCTTAATTATAATAACATTCCAAACCCTTACTCTCCCAGACTCCCTGAACATTGGATACGAAAAGATCCGCGTACGCCCATACATCCCGCTCCCATTAAGGTGCAGAAAATGCCTACGATTTGGACACCCGACTCCAACCTGTAAAAGCCCCGATGAACTTTGCAAGAATTGCTCCGAGAAAGTCCACACCGAAGAAAATGAGAAATGCAACAGCGAAAAATGCTGCATTAACTGCAAACACATGTTCGAAACAGACGCAAAACACAGCCCACTAGACCGCAGCTGCCCAACATTCATAAAACAAAAAGAACTGATCACAATAAAAACTACACAAAAAGTGGATCACAAAACTGCACTAGAACTATACTACACTCGTCGCAACCAACATCTTAGCAACAGCTTTGCATCTGTCCTATCTAAACAACAGACCCCCAAAACAACAACTACCACAAAAATAACACCCACACCCCAGCGCACAAAACAAAACAATGACACGCAAGCAACACACGAACATCAACAAAGAAAACTAACATCATACCAAGACCTCTCTACAGACACCTCCACACCAACTCAATTTACAAACACCACACCACCCCCACAAACTTCACCCGCTCACCAAACAACTGATGTTATCAGCATGGATCTCGACCCCCCTACCACCTCAAAGGACAACATGGCAAGCGAAAGGACCCAAGATCTGAAACTACGTATTTTCTCTAAGGACAAAAACAAGACACTAACAACCAACTTAAAAGCCACCAAAACTAACCAACCAAAAAATCTTAACAAAAACAAGCACATTAACATAAGCGACTCAGAAAGTATGTGACACTTTTAGCAGCAGTTAGCAAAAAACAGGTACTCAATCAACTAATCCTTTACCAACAACAAACTACTGGCTTTTAAAATGACTATGAAGATTATACAATGGAATATGAATGGATATATCAACAACTACGGCGAACTTCAAACAATCATTAAAAAACACACACCACTTATAGTATCTTTACAAGAAACACATATAAAATTTAACAGTCACATTCCCATACCCATTAACTATATACTTATTTCAAAAAACACCTCATCTTCCCACGGTGGCGTAGGTCTCCTAGCCCACAAATCACTGCAAGCTCGAGAAATAACCCTTAGCGACGATTTTGACGCGGTATGCATGGAACTGAACTCCAAACTTAAATTCAGAATTATCTCAGCCTACATCGCACCTAACAAATCTTTCTCACTGCAAAACCTTCAGGCCGTACTAGACACCTCACACATACCCACCTTGATCACTGGCGACTTTAACGGTTGGCACAAAAACTGGGGCTCAAATCAGAACAACACAAGGGGAAAAATATTAGAGAAATTTATAACCCAATCAAACTATATTTTATTAAACGACATGTCTCCTACTCACTTTAGCACACACAACACACTAACAAACGTTGATCTAACTTTCAGCAGCCCAATGCTACAAATCGACAGCAAATGGCAAACAGAAGATAATCTGTTTGGCAGCGACCACTTCCCCATAATTATTACCCTCTTCACCTCCAACACATCGAACCGCCAAGTCACTCCACGTAAGCCTACATTTCTAACCGACAAAGCAAACTGGCAAGAATTTTGCCAGCTAACTGAAGAATACTCCGCACAAAGACAACCAAGCACAAACATAAACAAGGAAGCTGCAACAATCCACAAAATAATCCTCTCCAGCGCCCACAAGGCAATACCCCAAACACACCCTATAAGTAAGACCCAAAATGTACCATGGTGGAACAATAACCTTAGCAAACTGAGAGCAGACAAAATGAAGAAATGGCACGATCTAAGAAGAAACATAACTACAGAACACATCCTGAAATACAAAAAAGCAAATGCACTATTTAGACTAACACTAAAACAAGATAAAAAACAAAGTATAAACAACTTCACTTCCCAAATCTCACCCGAAACACCCCCAAAAACAATCTGGAGCAACATCCGACGATTTTGCGGACTCAACCCTCAAAAAAACATACACTGCATATTTAACCCAACCACAAACCAAAACACCACCCACAAACTAGAAATCGCAGACTTATTTTGCAAAAATTTTTCAGAAATATCATCCGATACAAATTTTACCACCACATTCATACACCAAAAGCAAACATCACTTAATAACACACACACCCTGTCATACATTCCCAGCAAAAGAGCAATAGAAATAGAAAAGCCCATAACACCAATAGAATTCGCAGCAGCACTAAACACACTAAAAGGAAATACACCCGGACTGGACAGAATTAACTATACCATGATAAAAAACATAGGTAAAACAACAAAAAATAGAATAATAAGCCTGCAAAACTCAATATTAAATAACTACATCCCACAAACCTACAAAAATAGTCTTATAATACCAATAATAAAACCAAACACAGATAAAACCAACCTAAATTCATACCGGCCAATCTCACTAAACTCATGTCTATCAAAAATTCTTGATAAAATTATAGCAAAACGACTGTGGGGGTTTGTACTAAACGACAAACTTATCCAAAACAGCCAAACTGGTTTCAGAAAAGGTAAATCAGCTATGGACAGTCTACTGCTAGTTGACCATCTATTAGCAAGAGCTATCTCAAGAAGAAACCACGCATCCATCATATCCCTAGATTTCGCAAAAGCTTTCGACAGAATTGGAATCCACTCCATACTCAATCAACTCGCCAGTTGGAAAACAGGACCAAAAATAACAAACTACATAAAAAACTATATGACAAACAGAAAAATACTGGTTCGTATCAACTCCGACCTCTCCTCCTTTCAACCCATCCAAAACGGCATACCTCAAGGCTCTCCACTTTCCGTGATCCTCTTTGTGATAGCATACAACCAACTAGCAGAAAAACTCACTCTTCATCCCAACATTAGCCTAAGCGCATATGCGGACGACTTTAACTTGATACTAAAACTAAAAAACAGAAAAAATATCAACATAAACCTTAACCCCATCATAACCACCATACTGGACTGGGCCGAATACTCTGGCGCCAAGCTCTCGACCACAAAATGCAAACACCTGCACGTCTGCAGAAAGCACAACTGCAACTGCACTTTATCCACGGGTAACATACAAATACAAAACGAAACATCACTAAAAATACTTGGCGTACATTTCAATAACAAATACAGGTGGAAAACGCACACTGAACTACTCTCACACAGCCTCAAACAATCAATTAACATAATAAAATGCCTCTCAAGCCCAAAATTCAACTGCAACACGTCTACACTCCTAAACGTCACAAAAGCAATCATCACCGCAAAAGCAGACTACGGCCTTCCAATCTACGGATATTGCCCACAAACAACATTACGAAAAGTAAAATCACCGATAAACACTGCCTTCAGAACTGCTCTTGGCGCATTCAGGACGACACCTATCGACAACATCCTGTACGAAGCACGCGCAGACCCACTAGAAGATAGACGTGACCTCCTAACAACAAACATTTTAAAATCCCTGATTAACGCCAAAAACTCCCCAATAATAAAAATTCTTAAATCATACCGACCACCAAAACGACCACAATACAAATCAACAATAGACCGCATAATAGAAAACTCCAAAGCGCACGACCTCCCCCTCAAACAAGTTACTCAGCGTGCACAGACCGCACCACCCTGGAACACTGATATGTTAAAAATCGACACATCGCTAAGTACATACAACAAAAAAAACACAACACCACAAATTTTTCGGAAACTATTCACAGAAATTAAGACAAAAGACAATCACAAATTCACCTACATTTACACAGATGGATCGCATACAAACACAATTACCAGCCTCGCAATCACAACCGAAACATATAGCATAAAACTAGGCCTTCTACCACACTACTCGTCAGTGTTTTCCGCTGAGCTGCTAGCGATTGTAGAGGGGCTCGAAATATTAAAGAAGAAAAGAGGCAAATTTTGCATATGCTCTGACTCTCTCTCTGCCATCGACGCAATAAAAAACACAAACAATATTGAGCATTACATTTCACACGCCCGCAACCTGCTACAAAAATTCCCTAACAAATTCAAACTGCTCTGGATACCCGGCCACGTAGGAATACCAGGAAATGAACTGGCGGACTCCCTAGCAAAAAACGCAATCAAACAACCACTTATAACTATTGAAAATCTTAACACAAAAGACATACTAAAATATATAAAAAACACACACCAAGCCAAAACACTATTACATATAACGAAGACATCAGCCTGGTACCAGTCAATTAACCAACTCCAACTCAACAGCTACCACATCACAAAGAACAACCACTTATCCATCTCACGTTTAGACCAGATAAAAATAACAAGACTCAGACTTGGACACACCAAAATAACCCACACACACTACATCGATCCAAACCATACCAATACCTGCCCATTCTGCAACGACATTGTATCAATAAGACACTTACTTTCCACTTGCAACGCGCTAAACATCCAAAGACAACAAATATTTAATAACACCAATCCACTAGAAGCACTTTCCAATCCCACACCACCAAACATATCAAAAATTATACAATTTCTAAAAAACACAAATTTATACCACCGCATATAGGATAACTCTACCTAAGCTAAACAATAGAAATAAATACCTATAAGAAACCCTAAAAAATAATATTATATACAATTCGAGCTGAAGGCCCACGTCGCCATTGCTCAACATCATTGCTAGCTGATAATTTCAATTATTTGTTAGCTCTTTATAAATAAATAAATAAAATCATTTTTCCACTCAGCACGCAGGAGCTGCAGCACATTCACGAAAAAGGAACAAATAAATGATACATGGCGATTGATAAAGGTTGGGAGAAGTCAATTTCTGAAACATACTCTACCATTTTAAGGTAGAAGCAAATGAGTACTCATATTTATACTTTAACGAGAATGACACACCACCGCAGCACAGAAAAACGTAATTAACAAATACAAAAAGACTACCTGATAGCTATGCCCTATATATATCCTCAGGAAGGGACTCTTTTCTACCCCTAGTAAACAGTTTGATTTTAATTAATGAACCGCAAAGTTATATATATGGAAATGTTATCCAATGAAGCCAGACAGTCAAAATGTTCTCTCTCTAAACTGTAATCCTTTTTCTGTTAATACTGTGTTCCTCATTAAATAAACTTCGGTTTTGGTAAGACACGGCAACTATGCAATCAGCTTTCAGGTGCAACATTCTCGATTGGGGTAAGTGCCGAATAAGGGAACATTTCACTTCACAGGTTTACTTCAAAAAGTTCCTCATGCATATTTATGCCACTTAATTTTTTCGTTCGGCGAATGAATGGAATCGAAGAGTATTTATTTCGGCAAATGTGAACCCCTTTCTTTGGCTTAATTAAAAGACCCATTTTTATGTTCTGGTCTGTCAGTAAACCCTTGTGTCCCCATGCATATTTATGAGTATGGATTTAATAAACATTTGTATTTATTTTTCTGATTCTAGTCTCTTTGACGTTTACATATATAAAACAAAGCAATTTTGTTGCTACAGAAGCCTCAATTAAACGAAGCAAAGTTCCGTAGTAAACAATATACATATAAGTAAACGGAAGAATAATTTACACAGACTGAGACCAAATTATCTTTCATTCTTGTTCTTGTACTCAATACAAATACGAAAGCGAAAAAATAACATCAGCATAGGTTCCACCCGAATTCCGCTCAAAGAGATGTTTCTATCCCTTACGAGGCATCCATCTTTCCAAAGCATTATTTTTTAAAATATGCCAACAACATTGCTCCACCTCTGACCACAATTTTATCAACATTACTCCAATGTTGTTAATGTAAATGTTTTTTAATTTATTAAAATTAAATTTAAAATTTAATAAGTTGCCTAGTCTGTGAGTCGTTTGCCATTTATCTTCAAACTCTCGGTGCAGAGTCAAAATTTAACAAGGAGAGCGTACGATAAAAGCGAATCATACTGATTTGAGTAGGGAAAATCATTTGCTAAATTGAGGAAAATAATATAGCGCACAGCAAGCTGAACGAGAGTCGAGGAAAGTGCAACATGTGTTGTACTTTGAGTACCAGTACGGTTACGATCGTTATCACCAAATCAGCGGCAGGGGTTAATAGAGCTGTACACAACAGGGCTCAGCGGAGGCCGAGCCCACTTAACGATAGCCAAGCTCGAAACCAGCCAGGCAGCACACATGGCCCCACTTTGGCCTCGAAGCCTCCAGCCAGGGATCAGGCCCAGGTGCAGCTGCGGTGGAGCTGGCCACATTATTTGCAGATCTCGCACCTTGGCTATCAGCGCAGCCAGCGAGTGGAAAACGACCATGGCACCCCGGCACTTGACCACACTTATCCATCTTCTTTGCAAAATGTTGTGATAAACCCGCGAACGGCAGGCAGAAGAGATCGAAATCGCCGTTTGATCGCCTATTCGCTGTGCCATACTTCGATTATGGTTAAGTAGACAGCAAGCTACTTAACCCCCAGCTAAAGCGGTTGACTTTGACGATCGGCTTTTGATGGGAGGGAGAGGGAGAGTTGACTGCGGATTATCTTGTTTTGGCGGGGCGTCATTTTTTAGTAAATTACTTTAATAGTATAAACATAATCATTTGTACAGCGGCTGCTGCTCAGCAAGGCAACCGAGTACATGGCACCATTGAAGCGCAAGCTGTAGATGCTCACATTGTGGAGAGGGCGAGCTTGTGCCAGCGTTCTAGTAGTAATTTCATTCTAGTTACGAAGCTGTGATCAGTCGAATCACAGTTATCTGGGTAACAGTGAAAAATTGAAAATGGTACATGTGCGAGGAATAGACCTGTGTTCACGTCAACTGTGTAGATCTTTATGTTTGATAATGCTGGAAAAATATTGGACTATACGTTCCAAGGCACAAAACGGAAAGATTGCTGCGATGGATGAAAGCGTGTTTCATGAATTTCATCAATTTGTTCTATTCACTGAGGCGCTTTGCACTTATGCCCTTCGAGTTCAAGAGGTGAATGAAATTAAGTTGAAACCTACGATCCACAAATTCGAGAACTCAAAACGCAGCTGTCAATGTTTCCTCCCTTTTAAACAAAAAAGGTGTCCTTTGAAAGGGACCTCATTTAAATTTTTAATCAAACTTATTTGCATACGCAGGAGTCTCATGTGTGTACACATATATCGCTTACCTGAGCATACAATATCAGTAGACAAAGATAACCGGGGATCGTCCAAAAAGGGATTAATTCAAGCAGCTGGATGCTGTGTTGGCTCTGAAAAGGGTTGATCCTGCCTCTCTGCATCTTCTCCAAACCAAAAATCGTTGCGCGTAAAATTTTGTTTTTCTAAGAAATAAAAAATGCACACAAATTTGAATAAAACAGAAAGGAAAGTGTTGTATAAAGGAAGAGAAACGGCCAAGAGAAAAGCGCGAAAACCACGAAATTTTTGCATAATTTATTGAAATTTCGTGCCACAGACAAAGGAGTCGAAACGGTACGAAAACCAAGAGCCAAGCACCCTAGTCCGAAATTGCATGAAATGTGTTTCTATTTTCCTGCTGCTCCGTGGCGCCCCATGCTGCATTATCCTTTTTGGCTTGTGTGCATTTATTTTTCATTTGCATGAATTTTTCATTGTTTTTCCAGACACGAAAGGAGCTGCCGCTAGGATGCACTTAACGCTCCACGGGATCAAGGACAAACACGCGATATTTGTCAGCGGGAAATCAGCTTGCAAATCGAGCTAAAATAAATTGGGCTCTCGGTAGACACCGGGTAGTATATAGACATTCATCCTTCCGAGAAGCATAGGTAAATATTTTTCGTTTTAATGCAGCAAATCCATAACATTTTCTAGTAGCCGCCGACGTCCCTGCGGAACGAATGTAAACAGATTTCCACGCAATTTGTTGTCACTTGACAGTCAGGCGATACCAGTTTGCATATAAAAAGACGTTGGAGCTTAAATAAACAAGGTTTAGTTAAATAAATACTAACAAAGTTAATTATTTGTTATTTAAAACTCTAATGGTCGGCGTTCAGTTTGGTTATTTCTAAAATATATGTTAAAAATAGGGAAATTACTATAAACTAAGGGTAAACTGAGTTGTGATATTAAGAAAGGAGTTCTCTTGTACGCCATCAGCCATTTTCCAAGAATCCGGGGGTGAAGAGACTTAGATTTAATCGAAAGCTAAATCCTTTACACGAGTGTGTCCATATCCAAACAACAACAATGGGAACGCATGCCCACCCCATCCCCACCATTGCATTTTTCTAGGAGAGGGTGGCAGCGTGGGTTGGTGGTGGTGCGGTGGTGGTGCGGTGGTGGTATCTTTGGCGTCGGTGGTTGCTAAATGCAATTTATCATAAAAAGCAAAAAAGATAGAAGCTTGAAATTGAAGCAGACGACCCCTTCGAGGAATTGGGTGGGGTACGAGTCAAAGTTCGCTGGGAAAAGAGGGGGAATGGCGAGGGTAAACATGGCACACATAAAAACACCCACACACAGCTCGTCTAATAAGACGCATTTAGCGTCTGTCAGTTTCGAGTGTGGAACGGAGGGCATCCAAGGAAAAAGAAATAGGAAAAAGTTATGGAGCTGTAATAAATTGGATTAGTTCGAGAAGCGACGCCATTTTGTCTTCTACGCTGAAATTTATAAGCACACATATAGAGCAGGAGGAAGGAAAGGGAAGTTAACTACACATTTTGCAGGCCGCACGCTGTTTTTCATTTGGAAGGGATTAGCAGGGACTCAGGGGTACAAAGAGGGGGAAATAACAAAAGTGTGGGAGGGGGGAAGGGGGGTCGCAGAGAGCTCTTGAGAGCGCCACTTTCATTGAAGTACGGACGAAGGCACCGTCATCTATATGGCTGTAGGCTACGTGCCAAATCAAAATCAGATTCCCATTATTTTCCCTTCAACTTGCTCGAATTGCACTTTAATTTGCATATGAAAGCGATTCATTTTTTTCATTGTCCTGCCTAATATTTGGCACCTTTCCTTTTTTGTTTGGTAAATGATTCAATTCTACGTTTTCCCTTTTAGATTGTCTGTCACGTGAAACGCGTTTCTACTGGCAGCATCCATCCTCAGCTTTCCTATTTTCCCGCTTCAATAATTGGATTCATATATGCAAATTTCTCACCGCTATTCGATCCCATCCACGCCGATCATATTTGTTTCAGTGACGCAGCTGCCTCCTATCGAGATGCTATGTTTGGATAAGCATGTAGTCTTTTTATTTTGCAATCGAAAATATATTCAATCATTAGTTATATTACTGAGGACTGCAGTACACGTAGTGACAATGCGTACAAGGAGATTGTGCGAACGCAGATACTACTATATATACCAAACAAATACACCTATTAACGAGGTGGAGTACTAGTGACGATAGCACCTTCCACATACAAAAGTTATGATATTAACTTTTGTGACGAAAATGTATTTACTATCTTCTAAATAAATACACTTAATATATTTTTCTCATTCGGCACGCTGCAATAAAATATGCCTGTAAAGGCAAGAGGCTATAATGAAGTATATAGTTTTCCTATTACTATTAAAAATCAAAATCCAGCTACGATTCATATTTTATGCCGCCACACTCACGATGTAAAGTGAGTAGAAATCGAAAAAGGTCTTAAGGTTTTTTAGTGAAAGTAAATTAACTTTAAATACGACTTCACCGTTTTTTTTTTGCCAAAATAATTAATTTGAAACTTATTAAACTAGTAAGATTTATACGCTGCGAGGTGCGGTAGAGTTTGCCCAATAATTCCAGAGCTCTTAGGTCATCCCCAACACCCGTTGGGGATCTCGCTCTAATCTCTTCTGTGCTGGCAAATTGAATTTTTATTTCACATCAGTCAAAGAAAACAGAAACCTCTTGTGACAGCTATATTACTTATCCTCTATCCCGTTTCTGCCCGCTGGCTGTTAATTTATTTAACTACCGAGCTTCTAAGACCGCTCTTACCCCACATATCAAAGCTTCGTTTGCCATCAAATGGATTTCATTTTGAAATCCAATAACTGCCAAAAGGAAACATTTTCTAGCCAGGACAACCCTTTTGGTCACTATCTACTTGTAAAAGCGTGGTATATATGTCGTAAAATGAAACATTTTCGGAGTACATAATGTAGGAAGCTGTGTGTGTGTTAGTACCCGTATACAGACACAGTGTATTTCGCACTTTACGCAATTTTTCCCCGCCAGCGCGAAAAGGGTTGAAAGTGCGTATGGACATGGCAGGACAAACACCCCAACAACAAGCACACGCTCCGCGGCGTTGCCAGATTGTCATCACAGGCATCTCTCCTTCATCGCTGTTAGCATCATCGTCGTCTCGTCCTAAACCCTTTCTTCGACGAACTTTGTTCCGTGTTGGCGGCCATTATTATTTTACTTTCCAGCTCTTTTACTTGTTTCGGACCCGCCACTCCCCCGAGTCCTGGCTTCCCTGTCGTCTTCTTCGACGGTTTCGTAATTTTCTTAAAAATATTTTGGCAGTAAACTTTCTAGATTTAAGCCCTTCGCGGCAGCTTTTCTTCCTTCTCAACCCCCAGGTCCAGGCAAACCATTCCCGAGGTTTTGTGGTTTGCACGGCTTTACGTCGGCTCCCAGTGAACTCCTCCACAGCCCCACCCACTTCCTCCTTCGCCCCTTAACAACGAGCAGGGAACTTGCGTTTTAATCTCATTTTATGAAATGAAAATTTTTCAATTTTTCGACAAGAGATAAACTTTTTCTACTTGAATGCGTAATTACTCGGCTTTCGAATGAAAATGCTGTGAATTTTCGTCGGGTTCTTTGCTGACTTTTGTTGGTCACCATTGCCGCTGGTGATGCGAAGCCGCCTCCCCTGCTGCGGTAAGCGTCGCTGTTGCCTCTGTATCCGTTAGCGTTGATTTCCATAATGGCGGACGATAGAAGCATAACTGTTAAGATTATTAAAACGAGCTGAAGTACAGGCTGACTTATGATGTGGTCAGCTGAGCCGCGTTGATGAAAGAGGTCATTGGGGATTGGGGAAAGAAAAGCAGTAGCTATGCGACGACTTTAAAAGCATGGTTAAAAGCAAGCTTTTTTTTCCTTGAAATAGAGACGGCATGTAAAAACTACCGCTACGGTGGTATGGATGTGTGTAGTTGTAAAGGGTGCTCTTTCACTTTTTGATCAGAGATAAGCAATTTTTAAATTGTATTGCAATTGTAATAGCAACATACAGAGAAAATTACTCGAAGCAAATTAAACATAAATTAAATTAGGCTTTTAAAAAGTTATTCTTAAGCTCAGACTACAATAAGAACGAAATGGTTGCGTATGGACAGAAAAAAAGAAATAAAAATGCAGGCAAAAATGTCTGAAAGTGGTAAAAAGTTTTCCTTAACTTTGTTTTTGCTTAATGAGCAAACATACATACACTCACGATACATCAGGATCGCAATAAAAAATGCGTTAAGGGTGCGTTGCCAAGACCCAAGAACAAATATTAATTTCTTTGCATAAGCGGCCCACAAGCACATGGACATACTTCTCAAAATAAAAACGAAGTACATATGTACATTACCAAATTTTTCGGATTTTGGGGAGTTCGAAGGACTCCAAATAGTCTAGCTTCAAGGGTTGATTTTTATAATACCCTATACTTTCAGAAAAGGGTCTTTCGACCATAAAGATACAAGAGATCATTTTAAAAAATAATTGTAAGCCTTGTATAGAGTAGCTTTAAAAACTAAGCTATTATAAATCTCTGGGACTGGAATAATTTTATAAAAAATATTTAATAGAAGCTGAACAGGAGTATCCAAAAGTTCGACCCCTAATGCCACCAGTCCTCGTTTTTGTTTTTCTTTTTATTTTTGGTGAAAGGACCAAAAATTCTCCGGAGGAAAACGTTAAAAAATTAGCATCGGGCAGTGTTACTGCAAACACATGTCGTTTTGGGTGTTGCCCTCCAACGTTTACCACCCCCCAATAAATCCAACTGCTGAGCATCTCATATTCTTACGCGCACTCACACTTTGCAGTTGACATAAATTATTTAGACTCATTTAATGTGCCGCTGCTGAAGCATCGTTTTTTACGATTTTCCATTTTTATTTTCGCTTTTCCTTGCCACCCTTCAAATGCTTTTGTTCCCTTGAAGCGTTCATTTAGTTTCGGGTTTTTTCTTGGTAAAAGCAAAGAATTTTGTTGGGAAATTAAAATAATGTATCCCCTGTCGCCGCCAGACGCGACTCTCTGACTCGGCTATGATGTGGATGTTGTGGATTCCACGCGTGGAACAGTCAGTAAAATACTCGTAGATACCAGAGCTGGTTGCGTGTCCTGCTGTCAACAAGCGACAAAGTCAAAGAATTTGTGATTTGGATAATTAACACATACCTGGTCTTTTAGCAAGACTTTTAAATTCGACCGCACACCCAAATGAACTCCATCCCCGCCTGATAAATCACTGTTAGCTAGCCAATGGTCAAGCAAAATAACCCTTGACCCCTCTATCAATATAAACCTATTTACCGCTACTTGAATTGATAATGAGACTCATGTCATGTTTGCTTTGTCACCCTACCCCTAATAACACGCTCGTTAATTCGTGTTCACACTGACCACACGGTAAGCAGCCGAGGGGTCGAGGAGTCAAACAGGAAGTGACCAGGCTTGGCAAACCCCATGTGAAGCGGTCAGCCCGGTCAACTGGTTATGGCTGACCCGCTGACTTCTGAAGCGTTTGTCCTGCTTTATAGTTTAATTCTATTTGGCTTTTCGCTTTGGGCAGTGCATAAATTAGCATTAGCATTATCCGCATAGGAAACTACACGAGGGGTTTTTATAGCGGTCATCGGGCAATTACCAACGTAATTGATGGGCTAATAGCGTTGCTCGACAATGACCCGATTTCTTGAGTAAAGGGGGAATCGCAAACACGGTACGAAAAAACAAGACAATGAAAGTCATACACCTTTTATTACGACTTGATCTTGATCTTGTTTTTCAAGTCGAATGGCCACGACAATAAATATTTCTCCTTGTCCAGAATGTTGGTATGCAGTACGTCAGGTTAACAAGACGGTCCACAGCTGCTGCAGCATCCGCCCCCGCAGCAAGGTCCACACGGTCCACTGTAAAATCCGCATCGCGGCCCAAAACAGCGGCCACTGAAGCAAGGACTACAGCAAGGGTAGTAGCAGGTTCCACAGCAAGGTCCGCAACACATGACGAAGGTCCGAGAGTTCTGAAATACAATTATGTTAAAATACACAAGAGAGAACGCTGAAGACGAGTATCTCGACTATAAGATACCTGTTAGCTGACCAACTTAAAAAATAAATTTTTATCTGCCGATAAAATTTAAAATAAAATTTCAGGGCGCGGCACCTAGCGGCACCCTCATCGCTACCAAGCAAGGCCTTTTCACTTATTAACTTAGTAATTCAAAACTTTTAAAATATTGCGATTGGTATCACTATTGGTCAATAAAAGCAATGGGGCGGTATATTTATTAGCGTTATGGGCGTTTGTGGGCGTCAAAGTGCGGCATCTCAGCGGACGGACAGACATTAAGTATGGGTAGATCGATTTGGCTTGTGATCCTGATAGACTACACTATATATAGTCGAAAACGATTTCTTCTACTTGTTACATACGATTAAACTATAACCATTTCACTCTATATAAAAAGTTGTAAAGTGTTTTTTGTTAACTTACTTGTACAACAAAGTTCCAAAAACTTAAACAATAAACAATAAATTTCGATGTTGTCGAGTTGAAGGCCGGTGTAAGACTAAATATTTCTTGCATGTAGAACATGTACACAAAGTTGACAGCAGGCAGAAACAAGATCCAGGCTAATGTGATGAAAACTTTATTTCAGCATGTTCTAAGTATTCTACCTTTCTTCATTCCTTAATGTGTATTACCTTGAAAGTGTTTTAATTATATAAGTAGTAAACGATGCAGTTCGAATTGGCTTTAGTAGTACGCAACTTTTATTTGAGCTATCCATTTGTAAATCAGTTTCCGTTTGCCATTAGAAACCCATTTTACCCGAAAATATAGGCCACAGCAAAAAACACACACCTCGCAACATTTACCATATTGTATGACCAAAAATTAGTTAGTTTTCATTAATTTCCAGATATGACTACACCTTAATCACCTTTCACCTTGCATACCGTTACACTTATGCAAATGGTCGACATTACGAATATAAACCAAAACCGAGGCACACTCTTGGATAATTAACAACGTCAAAAAGGTCCGCGTTCTAACTTTATTTCGTCCATTAGCCTGAACTCATGTGGTAAATGTGAATAACCACCACTTGACCATTTAGCGTACCCGTACATGGCACGCGTCCTGCTGCCGCAAATATAATGCCAAGTCTAATGACCACTACGCACTTCCGCCTAGACCCATTGGAACTCAAGGACTCTCATGCGTATTTCTGATTCTGGACATTAATAAATATTCAAATTGCACGGACCCAGCACGGTCGCCAAAGTGTGTCGCATATTAAAAAGTCATTTTCCAAGCAAATGAGTTAACATTTTTCCTTTTGTTGGGTCTACCTAAAACACACTGAGTAGAAGCTAGGCTAGGAGCAATGTGAAAGGAGACGGAAGCACATGCTGTTCGACATGAGCTTGGCCGGAACTTCCATACGTGCCGGAAATGCGTGATTTTTGGTGTAGTAGCTCATAGTCAGGTCGATATGTGAATGCTTACTCTAATTTACTAAAAACGCCAAAGCTAAAACGAATATTTAAGGATATCATCCAGAAAAACATTGCTAGGTCCCCTACACACGTTTTTTTACTCATTTTTATATTCTGTATGTGATTTCTAAAATTAATGGCTTTAATATTCAAAAAATCGTTTGAAAGCTGCCTTCTTAAATCTTACTCTTACCCTTCGTCCTTAGTACGGTTTGCTTGTTTTGAATTCTAAAGCTTACGTTTATGCAAACGTCAACTACAAATCCTTGAAAATCATAAATATTGTAAACTGTTTTATTCCGTCTCCCGTTTGCCGCTTCCGATTGTTGATGGCTGAGTTTTTTCGTGGATCGGCTTATGTCGTTGCCTAGTCCTGCCCACTGAATTCTCTTCTAACGATTTCAGGGTTTTTATTTTATATTTTTGAACTGCCTGAGAAGCGACGAAGCTCTGCCAGCGCTAGCTTCACACATAGATAGAACTGTGGCTTTGGGCATCACCTCTGGATCGATTCGTTATTTCTTTCGGCTGGGAGCTCTGGTTGTGTTTGTTGTTCGGGCTTGTCATCTGGCTAAGCTCTAAAAATTAATGATGCGCAGCACATTCGAGAGTCCCCTGCTGTCATTGGCTGGGTTGGATATCCAGGATATATGTAAGTATGCAAAAAAATAGAAACAAAATTCACATTCGCCGCTATAAGCTGCGGCTTAGGCTCGCTTGCTCATTGATGAAAATTAATGAGTGTGCGTGTTGTGCTCCGTAAATATTCAAAGGAACATTTTCGGAGATTCTGTAGTTGTTTCCTGCTCCGGGACCTAGCTTGGTCTCAGCTATCGCGCATTCGCTTCACAACGAGCTACAGACTCAGGACTAATTTGCATAATTACAGCCCGTAATTTTTTTCCTTTTTTTACGCAGACAAAAGTATACACACGAATTGCTTGTGTGCGCCCTTCAGCAAAGGGACGCAATTTCCTTTTTTGTGTATGGCATTTTTTACTTGATATTTGTTTATTACGCAACCATACACACGCACTCACACACATTGCCTTGTTCATTATTTGATTTCCAATGAACAATGTACCACTATGAGTTCAAACAGAAAATACTGAAAATATGTAGAGCCTGACAATATCCCTCACATTCGCATTTCCATGTTATCCTTCAAAATTAAGAATCAGCTTTAAAACTATGAAATGATTACCATACATTTTTGTTTTTATAAGTTAAGGGATATGATACAAAATACAAAGTAATAGCTTTTAATTAAATATTTCATATATCTGGTTAGTCAGCACCGTGGACCTGTACTGAAGCTAAAGGAGGAATAGGGACGATGAGAATTCATATGGGAATTGAGTTCCTCTAAGCATGCCCTAAACTTCTAATGTAATAGTAAATAATCCGTTAAATTGGTATTAATAAACCACAGTCCCAGAAATCTCATTAACTTTGGCGATAAAAGTTTTCCCGCTCTCAACTTCGGTGTCTATATATGTACAAATGCAACCCTCAAAGATATTTTACTTTTTTTGGGTACATATACCGATTTTAAACTAATTTCATGGCGCGCTCTTCTCTCATCCGGCTGGGTTTTCTCTCAATTCAAGGATGGAGTCGTCGGACTCGGGACAATCCGGACTGTGAGTTCATTCCACTCATTAGCATGTGCTTGGCGTAAGAGGAAAATGGTAAGGGAGAAGAGGCAGTTTTTCTTGTCTGCTTTCTTCCTTTAAACTTATCGATTTTCTTGGATGGGTCGCACTGCTCTTTACCGTTACTAGCTAATGAGGTGCACTTGTGTCCCGATTCGCTCGGAATCTTCTCGGCCCGGGCGTAATCATTCAACTTTACTGGCATCGCTGATTATAATCAGCATAATGTGTACTCTCTTACACTTCAATAGTTCACGCCACGGATCAGTGGAGCTCGGCTCGTCCTGACCGGACCCCTCCCATTCCTGCGGCATCGGCGCGTAGTGAGAGTGGACAGACGCAGCGTCCAGGCCAACGCTCCTCTACCATCTTTCTTATAGGCTCTAATAACCGTAATCAGGTTAACGTTAACGTTCAGTTTACCTACTGATTTGCTGCCACTTGGCAGTCACTCCTATTCCTTTTCCTTCTCCTGCCACGGTTTCTGCTTAGTGAATGTGTGAACATTCAGAGCCTAGTTTCTGCAGAGCCGTTTTAAGTTGCAGAATGCCCCGGAGGTACTAGTACAGCAGATTTCAGATACTCGATTTTAATCAAAATGGTGAAGCTTTCCAGCTAAGGCAAGATCGTAGTTGTAGCCGTACCGTTGACCAGCCAAAAGACCTTTCTCCCGCACGTTAGCTGTTTATATAATTATGATATTTGATTTAATGACGACTTGCTTCCGAAACAATCCAATCAAAAAATTTGATTGAAGTGGGCGTCACCGAAACCAAACTGCCAAAGTAACTTCTGCTGCCTGCCAGGCGTGAAACTATTTCAAAGGTCAGGCGGCTAAAAGAGTTCCTTACACTTGCTAATGGTGAGCCAGCTTGGGAGTTGTTTTAGCTGATTTACTGTAATGGCTCGCACCAATAGTCCAGGCAGTTTCCCTGAAAATTTATAACTGCCTGAGCCACAACCCACACTCACATGGCACGCCGATCTCTCGTTATAAAATTCTTAATTTGGAATCATTAGCAAGCACGGTGGATAAGGTGGCGAGTGAGAAGCGTTGAGAAATACACATCCCTGTTCTCCGATATTGGACATTGAGCTTCGCCGGTTTTCAACTGTGGCAAGAACACGATTTTCCCCTGTTCCTCGCCAAGAGCAAAATCAAGGCGGCAAAATTTAATACCCATATATCGTTACCGGGATGCTACACAGCACACACGGCCTGGCCACAGGGATCTGGGAGCCGGGATGCGATCTGAGAGCACCTCCTGCCTGCTTTTGATTTTTAAATTGAAAATAATAATTTTGCGCACTCAATTTTCAGCGATTTGTCAAAACATTGTTTATTGTCGACGCCAAGTCCCGATTCTCCAATCCTCCAGTCCGGATCCACATCGCCAGCCGCTGTTCTCTGTACTCTCTCCTCCACTGCGGCGGCGCACTTTAAGTTAATTGAAATATTTCAACGATTTTCGCCCTGTGGTTTCTTCTACCTGCCGTCGTGTGTCCGTCTTTGGGATCAAAGGGGATTCCTCTCTGCATGCGGCTGCGATCAAAGAGCTCTTTGCATATTCCTCTCGGCTTACTTCTCTGGCTGCCTTTTAATAGAATTCAACGCTTATTTCTATCGCATGCGATTTATTTCCTATCATTTTCGGTTCACGAGTCTTTGCCCCTCGCCCTGGGTTGTGTGCGGAGTTCAATATTGATTTTTATTACCATTTGACCGCTAGGCGCCATATTGCCTTTGAATTGAGTGATTATTGCTCGTGAAAAAGCCAGCCAGTATTGATATGGGAAAATATAAAAGGTAAATATTGGAAGGCGATTTATTAGGAGTCGGAGAAGAATCGTGTACAGAGTCTGATTAGCTTTGCTGAATAAGTGAGCATCTTTGCTGTTGGTAAATATCAGAAGTTAGGTTAGCATTCCGAGTTTACGTAAAACGGAACACGGAGGTATACAGAAACCGTAAATTATATGTGATTTTTTTTCGTTTCCTGAACACAAAATTGTTGGGGCACCATATCCCACTTGAAATGATTAACTGCTTCATAAGCTGCGAACCAATGTCTGCAAAGTATCAGGCCACTTGCCCAGAGGCCTGCTGAGCACTTTGTGCGGTAATCCTGGGCTTTGTAGCCTACAAATTTGGAGCTTGTTAGTTCTCACAGACTGCTCCTCATCTTACCAAACCTTCGAGTCCCTGCCCAATGTATCTGTCATCTGGTGCGCATAGGCAAAAGCCGTTCTTTCTGTGAGTGTATAACTGTCATACGCTATTTCCACTGTGGCGTCCGGCTAAAAAATTGTATACAATGTCAGCCAGCATTCAGAAATCTGCCAACGCCCCAAAAGTTTCTGAGCCGTCGGAAGGCAGCGCGTAAATCTTTTGCATAATTCAGTGCCTGCTTTTTCTTGTGCCTCTCCAGGCCCACTTGAGGGGTCCACTTCCACCGCCCATCCCAGAGTCGGCGCTGGCTGTCACACCAACGGCCCATACCGCCACCACCCTCACGCACTGCCCCCGCTGTCCTTGTTTGTGTCCACCCAGTCGAACTGGCAAAGAGCCCTCTGTCTGTGCCCATTCCCTGGCAGCATCTTGCTGGGTTGCCGATGCACGACTCGGCTGTCCTTCATTCGCACCCAAGCCCAACCCACCCTTGGCCTCATCCTGGTCGCGTGCGTTTTATAGTTAAACATGCCACCCATTTAATAATCATCCCTCCACGTTCCTGTAATGTCGTAGCCACATGTAAATGATTTCCTCCTCGCCCCGTCGGTTTGACGCAGCTCCACACTTTGCTACTTTCTCGGGCTCTGTTCAAACACACTCTAGATGCCCCTTCTTGCGCAGATGAATGTATATACACTTTTAAAACTTATCCCAATGCTCCTGTTGGGAGCGTGTTCAGGACCACGACTTTTTTTCCTTGGTCTCTTGGGGCGTCATTTGTATAAAGCGAAGGTGAAGGATTTTTCAATTCCCATTCCTGCCCCCACTTTGCAAGTACACTGTACAGTTTCTTTGTTTTCGGTTTTGCCACTGTGGAATGAATTGCTCAGAGACAGCGACGTTACCCTCTGTTGCAAATGCCGATTTATTTTCATCTACGCACTTCGATCCTTCTTCATTTACCTTTATTTTTATTGCATGTAAAAAGTCTGCTCGTTTCAAGGACTTGGTGGTACATTTTTGGGAATTCCTCCACTGTTATAGGAGAAGTTAGGTTAATAAAGTGAACTGAATGAAATTATTTTATACAGAGCATTTTCACGTCTGCGGATACCAATATTTCTGGACCTAGGCCAGCCGTCAACATTAGAGCGAGTTCGCCACAAAACGACGTTTTATCAACGGATCTCTCGTGCAATTTAACGAATTTTCTAAGACACTAGGAACACAGCACAAAACTTAGACGATGGGCAGACAACCATAGCTACGCAGAACGCTCAAGCGCCCAGGCGATTATTTCTCCCACCTTCTCGCAACTCCACGAGCCTTGGAAGTGGAGTTGCGCATGCGCAGTTGGCGTTCTGCGGCGATGATATCAGAATGGAGGCTTCGATGATCGCCTGGCACGAAATATAAACTCGCAGGCTTAAATATAATATTTGTATGCGTTATGGGCACATGCGGATTCAAAGAGAAGCGGAGGAGTCGTAGGAAGCAGTTGCAGAAAGGCTTGTTAGTCTGCAGTGGCCCTGACCGCGGCTGAGCCCACCATCGTCATCATCATCGTGGCCTAAGCAGGCATTGAGTTGTGAGTGCTAGTTACTCTGGGTCCATCCTGTCGTGGCTGGGCAGGGGGACCCTGGGGTCATTTAGCTTCTTAAATGTAATTCGACGTGTTCGTGGGGTATTTTTCGGCAACACTTTGCAAGTGATTCCCGCTCCTTAAGCTGGTTAGAGGTGCTTTCTGAAAGTACTTGCTGACAGGATTGGCGAGGCATTTTTGGTTTGCAGTCGTAATACACCCATTGAAAGGAATAATATTCGGAAGGGAGGCAATATTTTGACAACTCGCTTTATAAAGGATGTAAGAATTGTCATAAATGATCGTTCAGTCTGACTTTTATGAATGGTAGCACTTTATTTTTGGCTGGACAGAGCACACAAAAAGGTATCATAAAATCCGAATTTATAAGTATTGGCTGGGCAGATGATCGCCCAAGGCCTAGCAACAGTCAATTTTATTGTTTTCCGGTGCTTAAATTCTTATCCTTTGCACCAGAGTCAGACGCTGCTGCCTTCTAACACTGGAACAGGGGCTTTCACTTGGTCGATTCTCTGCCCAGCTGCCCCCCTAGCCACATACGATTCCCATGTATTGGGATCTCCTTTTCCCCTTCCTCACGAGCTCGGTTGTTTCTCCAGCATTCAGAGCTACTCAGAAGGCTAGAGTTTTCGTAACTCCTACAATGGTATTTCCTCAATCCACTTTTTAGTTTGCGGCACTTTTGCACTTGAAATGAGATCGCCAATGGATCAGACACTCGAGTCATGGAAATGATTTATTTGAGCACGCGCACTTGAACCCACAAAGTGAGCCCCTGAAGCCCATTGGTAGTTTAAAAGCCACTGCTATCAGTGGGCAATTAATCCGAATGATTGGTGATTTCACGCCCACATAGAGTTCAGGTCTGTTGAAAGATGCAGGAAATTCCAATAGTATCGAAGCAAGAAGTGTCTGGCGGTAAATTATTGGCTTCGTTTAATCTTAAGCTAATTGGACCCTTTACCGCATTTTAAAAATTCTTAAACTCTTGTGATATGAAGAAGTTTTTCAATTAATTAATTTATTTATTTAAAGTAATGAATCATATTAGTAAGCATGTACTTAAAGACGAAATAACAAATATAATTATTTCTCTTATATTATAATTCACTGCGAGAAACCTCACATATTTGCTTAGCATTTGCCAATCACTGCTAATTTTAAGCATTTTCATGTCCAATCCAGTTCGCGCATCGTGCAGTGAATGTAAGAGCAACCACCTCCACAACTCGAAACCCAAAACAGTGCCCCCAGCTGAATGATAAATGACAGCAATTGACTTCATTAGCAGTAAATGTCAAGCAATGCATCGCATAGAGTGCGTGTGTAATTTTTTATAACAACAAACAAAACGCCAACATCCTCATTCTCCCTCCACCCACTCACCCGATCCACCCCCCAGTAGAGTGGCACATCCCAACCCCACGCCCTGCGGCACTTGCCAAAACTCCCGGAAAAGTCAGAAGGAAATTTGCATACGCATTTCGCTTGCATCGCTGCGTGAAGGCAGTCGGAGTTAGCTGGCCGCAGTGACTCCATTACTGTGGACCCCGGGACAGACAATGAAACCATCAAAATCCAATGAAATAAAATAAAATTCCAATAAAAACATTTTGGCACAGGGCGACCGGGGGAGAGTTCTGCGCCCTTGGCCCTGGCTTGGTTCCTGGTTCCTGGTCACGGGTTCTGTTGACACACCATAGAGGGGAAGAAAGTGTGTGCAGCCAACCAAAATCTGCACATATACAAGCCACCACCACCCACCCTCATCCCCGCCCCCACCAGCGTCGACGTGTGCTTTGGATTTGGCAAATTTTTGCAATGTCGTGGAAAAACCACTGGAAAAACTGTTTTCTCTGTGCTGATGCTGTGCTGGTGTTTGCCTTACCCTTGTTAGCGGTTTCTGCCTTGCGATTCTGCTAAACTGTCAAATGTCAACATGCCACTTGGTGGCTTTCGTCAAACAAGGGGCGTGGGTAGGGGTCCGAAAAGTACGGGAAGATGGTCTGATAAATTCCTCCGGCATGCAAATAATATATCGTTCGGTGATTTTGGCATCCGCGTCCCGACTTTTGCTATCAGCTTTAGAAACTTCAATGCTTCCACGTACTGTCTGTTTCCACGATCTATTAAAAATTCAAGCGAATTCGATGCGTACTCAGATGCAATTGCAACGAAAACGTGGCGAGTGGCACAGTCACAAAATCAGGGCCAGATACAGATACGGGCATTTCACAACATGCAATTACCGACATATGCCACACATATCCACGAGCGGCAGGCGAAGGCAAAGTAATTCACTTTGACTAGCCAGTTGGCCAGTTCTGCGACTGGTCTGGAGTTTGCCTTTGGAGCCGCACAATTTACGATGCATATTTGGATCAGGCCGCATTATACGGTGTAATCGTTCCACAGACGCTCTCTGCACGTTTCGTGCAAATTGGATCGGAGCCATACTGTTGATGGGTCGGAATAATTCCCTTTCGACCCTCCTCGCTGGCAGTCACATCAACCTCACCGCTATCAAATTGAGCATTTTGGTGAATATGCATACTCTGTTCTCGCACCAGTTTAACCAATAATACTCAAGATATATAGATAAAAATAATGGCACATATTGTATTCGAAAAAACAAGTTAGTCATGTGTAGCACATATCGTTAATGGGCCTACTTCATACTCTATTATGACCAATGTATCACGAGCGGGCATTTAACACCACTTAGCGCACATCCGACATCAGTTTCCTCGTGAAACCGGTCTGAAAGGGCCAGTTTCGATCCCTTCTTCAACTCTTTTATTTCGTCTACAAATTACAACTTAATCAGGAATTGACCCACAACCCGAGTGCGATTCAAAAATAAACGGAGGGCAGCAGTGGCAGCCAGCAGTCGGGGGAAATGGTGACAAGCAAAGGTCATCCAATGTCCATGACGACGACGGATTTCGGGCTGCCGACGAGCGACAACAGACTGACCGCACGAACAAATAAATGGACACGGGTCGGCGGTAGAGGTCAGTTTCAGTTTCGGATTCGGATTCGGTAGCAGCAACAAAGGTGGGCAATCATAATAAAAAGAATTCGTAAAGGGGTGTCGATTATCCGTAGGGGTGAGTGCTGCCCGCGGAGGGCGGCAGGCCAAAGGCTACTCAAAGTCATTGTGGCTGTTGTCGCTGCTGTTGTTGTTTCGGCTGCTTCTGGCAGCGGCCGCAAATCAATTAAGGTGGCAATCATAACGAAACGCGCCAGACCGGTTTTTGCAGAGGTTCAGTTGTTTGGCTTTTCATATTCAGCAGGTTGACCTAGGTCGGCCGAGGCATGCAGCCCTTTTAAGGGCCAAAAAAGGGAGGGAAAGGAAGTCGGTGAAATCAGCACAGCCATTAAATTAAGCATCCGGAAACAAGCGAATATGCTTTAAAAGCCCAAACAAGGAATATGCGGAACATTTAGAGTCAACAGGGCTTGGCCAGCAATAAAATGTTTGAGTGTGTTATTAATATTCTGCAGGTAAATAAAAAATTTTATTGAACTTTTCTGTATGGATTTCAGTAATTCCAGTCCCTGGCTGCCTTCTTCTCCGATCCGCAAAATAGCCCTCCCAATCGTGCGGGGTCCCACTAAAATTCGTATTTGTACTTATTTGTAAAATAATAAAAGATAAGTTCGAGCGAAATAAAGAAAGGTTAAAATATTACACGCTCCAGAACGTGACCAATGCAAATGCATATGATTCGCGGGGAAAGAGGGGCTCAACTTAATTGAACTTTGCAGCCCAACGTGTTGCTTCTGCAGACGAGGACTGAGCAGGGCCCCTTCCTTCATGTAGATCATCTGGACAGCGAACAAGAATAAAAGCTGGCCCTTACACTCTGGCGGGCTCGCGTGTGTATCGCCGCCGAAGGATCAGCAGCGGCAGCAGCCGGGGTATGGGACTATCGGTCACGTAGTAAAACAAACATTTTCATAAGAATGCCATACGTAAGCTTTGGTGCAGTCAGGCTGCTAGAGGGAGGGGGTGGGCGCGAGGTCTCGCCATGGAAACTACTCATAATGGATGATAATCGTTTATATATTGCAGTGGGACCAGGGACCTTCGACTTAGCGTTTTGGCAATGCCTGTGAAGCGCCACTTGCCCCCAGTTCACGGATTGCTTGAGGGCTTGATCGCTTTGCTCTCTTCGGTGTGGGAAGCGGCGGGGACATCAACCTTTCGGCACTTTCGTTAGCCAACCCTGCTTTTATTTTCTAGAAGAAAATATATGAAATAATTTGACGTTTATTTAGTATTTGACAAATTATTTATCGGGCTGATATGTTTAATGGATTTTAATGCTTGTATGATTTTCCACAAGACGAATCTTGACTCGACGCAGGCCCTTCCTCAGAGCCGGATTGTATGACAATCAGATAATAATACCTCTGAGATACGGGACAATTCCCTTTATAACCATGAGCCGTTGACAGGCGCCGCATGCTGCCCCCAAGGGGGCGGGGTGGGCGGCGCTTAGGAAGAGAGCTCTCTACTTTGTCGCGGTGCAAATTTATTCTGGGAACAAAAATTTATGACACGCAACTTCGCACACCCGCTGCACGTAAACAAACATACACCCTCACCCTCATAAAAGGCAGCCAATAAACTAAACGACGAGCCATCCTCCTCTCGAATTCCCCCTCTCGACGGCCTTTCAATGTTTGCAAAAAAAGCAGGGAAGGAAAGAATCAGGCTTACCCTAATTTAGTTTGGCTTTCACTTTCATATTCTGGGTTTTGGCAAGCGGCGAAGGACTGGAGGACAGGACTTTCTCTTACATCCCTGCCCCGCCCCGACAAAGTGAGCATCTACCCCTGCGACTCGGGGTTTTCTATTTCACGTCATCGCTTTGATTGCAATTCAATTGCAAAATTGGCAAAAACATCAATTTCATGCCGCCGCAGAACAATCATCAAGTGCCAAACCATTACGTAATCAGCAGCAACAATGGCGGGGGTGGAGACGGGGAGGGTAGGTCGAGACGAGGGGTGTGACCCAACAAGTATTGGGCAAACATGTTACCCATATCCTAATCCCGTGCCCTGCTCAGCGAACCCCATAAAGGATACTTAACTCGACTTTACACAATCTGATTTTCGGCTTGCAAATTTTTCCTCCTGCGTGGCGCATTTTCCCGAGTTTGCCAATTTTCCTATCTGCCTCCTTGTGCGGGAGAGGGTGGCTTGTTGTGGTTATTGATTTAGTGGTGTTGTGATTTCGTGGCTCTGCCATTGTTGTACTCGGGCCTTTTGTTGTTATTGTCGTTCTTGGTGTTCAAGGTAACCAGGAAATATTTGATAAACGGTTCAATCGCATTTGCATTAGAATAAGTAACGAAAAAGTCTATCGGCGGCGAAAGGAGAGACAAAATTGTGAAAGGGATGTTCATTTTGTGCGAATTTCGATCAAATTAGCGGCCTGGAGGCCTGGCTTACTGTCATGGCAGCGAATTGGCCCAAGGGAAAGGTAAGTGCAGCTAATTTGGCTTTAATAATTTTCGGATTTAATGACGAGCTCTTTAAAATTGTTTTTGATAGTTAATAGGATCCAGAGCATGAAAGTAGTTTACTAATTTCCCCGAAACTATTAAGCGATTTCAGTCCCTCGAGTCTTAAACGGAAATGCGGCTCTCAACATAAGTTTCATCGCAGAATCTTTCATTACTCGTAAGTTACTCCTACTCCCCTCGGTATTATGCTAATCCCAATTCATGCGCCACTAGACAGAAGAAAAAATCCCATAGGCCCATGTGCATCATCCACCCCGAACCCGGGCTACTGGAACGATTGAAAATGCTAATGGCAGTGCCACCTAGCGGCCTGAATCGGCCGGCTGTCGCTCAAAAAGTTTCTGCCACCAAATCCAATTGATTTCAACCAATTTCTCAAACTCCTCCGCCAAAGGAGAAAGAGAAACGGAGAATAAAAGGGAATACGTGCCAGGCGGAAATAAAAGACAAAAAATAGCAAAAAATCAATTGAAAAAACTTTTTATTTTTCCGATGCCAGCGCAGAGAAGTCTCACGCCCACGACCCACCATCCCTCAACCACGCAGCCTCCTAGCAGCCCAAGCCCAGGCACAGGCACTCCAGGCACCAATGGGTCCATACTCGTGCGTCGCATGAGTGACAAAGAAATGGAAAAAATTGAGAACTAAATCCGGCGGTGCGGCAAGTCCTTCGACAGCTCGGAGGATTCTCATTGGCCGTTGTGCAACACATGGAACATGGATTGTCAATGGAGTTGCGTATCCAAATGGGCAGCCCCCAGCTACATGCATACATATATACACGAGCGAATATATATCGGTGTCTATCCCGGTCGGTATATATCGTAGCTGAGGCTGCCTGCAAATGTAGCAAATAAAATGCAAAAGATGCCAAATAAAAAATGACATTTGGATACAAATCGAAATCAGAGGGCGATGGTGGATGGGCGGGTCGGGCAAAGGAAGTACAGAGAGAATTTCAATTGAATATTTAATGGCAGCCAACTGCTGCTCGGATTGGGCGTTAGGGTGAGCTTAGGAGTAGAATTCAGGATTTGTTGTGGTTAGACCTTTTCTTAGCAATCGAGAAAAACATGTTCACCTCAGTATGTTAAAATTTTTTCCAATCACTCAAATCTCTTTTCATTATTATGTACATCATACCCTGTGATAAGGGCAGGTAAACTAATCAATAACACGACCACACTACACTTTTACCATACTGCAGTTTTCTTTTTATGCCAACCTTTTAAAATTTCAATATTATCGGATACGCGTTCTATTAACACGTGTGTTTGGTTAATTTGCCAATTTTAGATAAAACAAAAGTACTTTGTTAAAAAAAATTCTAGTCAATCTATTAAAGTCCACTTTTTAAAAACAACATTTAAAAGAAAACATAACGTCATTCAATTGATTTCGGCTTGAAGCGCTCTGCGGTTGTCAACATTTGCCCGGAAATTGGTCATTATGTGCAGCGTCTTCAGTAAACTTCACGTGGCTTTTGGTCATTATGGCAAAGCACAGAGTAAAGAACGAAAATGAAAATATAAAAAACCTTGAGAAAACTTGCGCTTTTTCTTTTTCCGGGAGTCCATTGTGCTTGGGCAAGACGGCGAGGTGCAGAGCAAAACGAAGAAAAAAGCCATCCAGGCGAACTGTTGTTCAAAGTCAAGGCAAAATCTTAAAGTAATAAAGTAGCCGCCATCGCGAGGTCAGTGCCGGACCTGGTCCGAAGTGTGAATGACCTTAAAGTGACCCGTTTTCCAACTCCGCATTGTGGCAGCGTCGCCTGCTCCTCTGCGCTTTAACTTCCGCGATGTGCTCCACCCTCTGTCGTCCAGGCTTGGCCTTGACTTGAATTAAATTAAACTTTCTTTCGGTCTATTTCTAAAATTCTTTCTTGCAATTACTTGAATTTTCAGCCGTTGCCGTTTCCATTTGCAAGTGCTTTACGGGATTGCACTGTCTTTGTCGAACCCTTTGCCTTTGACTGTCATATTCCTGTAAGTGGGCTACTCTACTCCTCTGGCAAGTACTTTTGAAATAATTTCAAACCTTTGTGGGGCCTTTGGCGATGGCTGAAGAGGGTTTCTCGTCCTTTGTAATTTCTTTCGAATACACGAGTGATTCATAAGCTCGAGTACTGGACGGCTGAAATGGCCAATTAAAGATGAACCCCTGAGTTATACTTTACATTTTTGCATTTTGCTTAAAGGGATCTCCTGTTTATAAGCAAAACATAATACATAATTCACACATACGTTTGGCTTTTACCTCTTCAAATATGTTTGTGTTGCAATGCATGTATTAAGACCACCACGTCGTATGCGCAATTTATCCACAATATTACTCATACGTCTGTGTATCTATCCCGTTCACTCCTCCTGTTCCAGCAAATGAAGGAGCATACAAGAGCATACCAACCATTTCGGTCAATCGCATGCACGAACTCATGTGCAATGTACTAGCATGTAGTAAATAGGGAAAGTGGGAGGGAAAGGTACGAGTACATAGAGCTGCAGTCGTTTGTATGATTTTGTGTGCTAAATAAACCTAAACATGCTACCAGGCAGAACTCATTCGTTTCCCATTCGTCGCTTGGCTGGGAGACCCAGCAACACATTAAGTTCAAAACGAATGGATGAGAGTTAAAATGAGCCACACACACACACAGGGCAAGTGAGCATAAGTACGCAACGAGTGCAGAGAATAAATCACACGAAATGCGAATGGAACGAAACGAAACCGAAGCACAGTACCAAACAGTCTCTTACATACATTCACTCTTTCACCAGGCAGCCTCTGCCCCCCACCCATCACCCGCCGCCCACCGCCTACCACCCCATGCACCCCATTCCAGCTTTCTAACACAAGCAGCGACGACGACGTCGCTTAAAAATCCCACAACAGTAGAAAGTGCGGGGCCAAAGGGGGTGGGCCGCTGAAAACGTGGGGTTGGGGGCGAAGACACACAACCAGAGACATGCAGACGACAAAAAAGGCGGAGTCTAAAAACTGGGGAGCAAAACAACAACAACGTCAACTGAAAAAGGAAATAAAAATCATGTAAGACTCAGACACACACCCACACATACACACTCATATACCGCTATATGTATTAAAGCGCCAACTCGTGTGCAGCAAAATAACAACAACAACAGACGTCTCTGTGTGTGTGTGTATCTATGTGTGAGCTCCTCTCTCTTTCTGTCCTGGCCTGGCGCTCGCTCTTTCTCTCGGTTGGAGCTCGGAACGAAAAAAGCGTGGAGCAAAAAAAGTAAGCGAATACCGAGTAAAAGCCGAGCTGAGCAGCCGGCAGCGCTGTCGGCGTCTCAGCGGCAGTCGACGTCGACGCAGCATGTATGACGAATACAACTCGCATTGCACACTCTCATACGTGAAAGCTGGAAAGGAGTGGAAACGGGAAGGATAGCTCGGATCCGGAGAGGGGACGGAGATGATGACGGTGCCTGATTCGTACATGGGTAAATATGCTTACATACGAATGTACCTATGTGACCGTATGTGTGAAAACATCCATATATACGCTCATATATCTCAGGGAGGTGCATGTGTTTTTCAATTTATTTCTGCCAGGAGGGGATTGGTGCAGGGGAGCAGCACTGGGGGCAGGCGATGCCCCAATGAATGAAGGAAGAGGTAGAGGATATGGCCAGAGCCTTCCACAAAGTGACTTGAAGGGGTAAGTGCAGGACGTACGATTAAGGTGACTCTTATCGGTGACCATCCAAGGAGAGGGTTCTCAAATTAAAGTCCTGAAAAATTATAGGAACAACCTTTTTGCTAAAATGTAATATCGGGGGTCACACTGAAATCACTTCAAATAAAAAACTGTTGGAATTCTACCATAAATACATCAGAACAAATTCCATCCGTTTATGGCTGGAAGAGATTTCGGTGTCGTTCGGCTAATTGTTGATTCTGTAACTAGTCGTTTTTTTAAGTACTTTAAATTATTTATATTTTAAAGGATGTAAAAGAGTATACATGTTGAGTGATAGTAAAAATCACACAACCGATAGAATATGCTATTATTTTTCTCAGAATCATACGCCACGATCTCATTATCCATTCTGCCTGAATGGCGTAAATAAATAATAATCATATGCAGAAGGAAAGCCCAAGCTGTTAAGCTGCTCGTATTTTTGTTCCTTCCTATGTAGATTTTGGAAACAGAACGCGGCTCTAAGCAAATTGCGCAAATACAAAACGGAAATGTTTCCATCAACAAACGAGGCGGGGTGGCCAAGCCGAAGCGAGCCCTTTTCGCCAGGGCAGGAGGAGAAGGAGAGAAAATAAATTAAAAATCCGACTTAATGCGCAAAAAAAAGAATGGCGAAAATCTGTGCATTTGTAAGAGGAAACAAAATATCCCCAAACAAAATATGCCATCGGACGGGAGAATTATCTGAAGTAGGAGCCCCGGCGGAGCACGGGAAAGCACTCGAAGAGCATTCCAGTAAGCGTGGAATGGAAGTCGAAGCCAACTGACGACGCTCTGTCTGTGAGGAAAAAGCACTCAAGCTGCCTGTATAGGTGGGAGCAGAGAGAGAGGCCTCGCGCGAGAGAGGAAAAGCAGTGGGCACTCGGAGCGTATGAGTGACTTTTTTAGCGCTCTTCCGACGGTCGCTCCCACTACTGTCCGATGGGACTCGGTTTCGGTTATTTATCTGTTGACTTCTTATGTACCGGGACATATAGTGAAAGGGTTAAAAACCTGTGATCTTTTCAGACACCCCCAATAACTTTCCCCCTTTTTCTTTAGCCATAGTTAAGAGTTGAACTTTCTTGTCTGAATTATTGATTAATCTTCTCGGTCATTTAATTTAATGTGTTGGCTAGAACTACTCTGTACACTTCACATTGGTTTCTGCGATAGCCCTGTTGGCACCTTTAAAATTGGAGAGCCCCCTTTAACAATTACCTCTCTAAAGTGCTTTGCAACCCCATCTGCGTCCACCCTTAATTTTTGAAATTAACTCACAGTGATTACACCTGCAACTGGAAGACATCCCAGTCCCCAGTCAAATAATGATTATCTATGTTTCCTATTTAAGGTTTTGAATGATTTTCAGTGATTTTTCACACAAATCAATGGGCCTGTGCCCTCTAACCCCTTACAACTTAAGAAGACTAATTGATAATTTTACTTTGAGGCATAATCATCGTCATCCCCAACAGAGGACAACTCCTGTGCTGTGCAAATCAATCAGCTTGGCATTTGGGAAAATTAATTTCCTTTCATTTTTCTTCCCTCGAAAATTAAATGTGAAAATGTTTCCTACTTGGGAAAGGACCACACAGGTTAAACGTCTGAAGTATTCGCCGATGCTTTTGCCGAAATTAATTAAATGTTTAACGATCCTTTAAGATCTTTGGCATTTTGTCTGACGTTATAAATGACTAATTTTTGCGCATCAAAATCTATTGCATTCAAAGAGACTAATTATTTCAGAGGGGGTTCCAGTTACGGCAATGCAACAAATAGCTGAAGAATGGGCTCACTTACGTAATAATCCATATCACCTCAACGGTGAGTAATACTGACCGCCCACCCCAATAAGAGCCTTAAACGTGCCTCTGATCGCGACGATTGATCATTTAGCAAGGGTTACCACCTACTTTGGCTGGTGCTGCACTTTTCCACATTTTCTGTTGCTTCCAGGCATGGCGAGGTGTTTTCTTATACACCGACAAGCAATTTGTTGCCATCACCCTTTCTATACACTTGCAAAGGGTAAATCCACTCAATATGAAGTGGAACTGCAACAGTGTACAATTTACATGGTTAAGTCCAAAGTTGTACACATGTAAAGTGTGCTTGCAACAAACGTTCAGAACTCCAGGGCTTTGCAAATGATTATTCGTTAGCACCAACAGTATTAGCCAATTAAAATGTCAGGGTATATTTCCCATCGTTGTGCATGAAAACCGAAACCATTTTTTGTGTTGGTGCTTTTTTCTTATTTTTAGTTTCTATCCTAGGTTCAAGTCAAATGTTTAATTTATGACTTTGGCGATATTGTGCTAGTTGTTAGATGGATCAAATTTGTTCATAGGAAAAGGAGCCGTTGAAGAGCGAGTTTGAAAGAAAATAGAGCGGGCCTGTGGACTTGAAGTCCAAGCTCACTCATTTGTCGGAACTCATTTGCTAATGATGCACTGATTTGCTTACCATTTGGGCCCCGCAGCTCAAGGTTCACCAGAGCGCCATCGATGGACCGTCAAGCCCAACGAGTAAAGAGATGGAAAACACTTCTTAGGGACTGTGGTATTTTTAGAGCAGAGCCGAATGTCTGGCAGCTTTGAGACCTCGTTATTGCCATCGAAGAGAGAATAAATGAGCTTGGACGGAAGCTGCAGATGAAAACGGAGCTGCAAATAAAATAGGGATACGGCTTGAGAGCCGAAGCCGCGTGCTTGGAGATCGGAGCTTGCAAAATCGAATTTGGCACCACCGAGCGGTTGGACATCTTCGACGCTCCGGCATCGCTTCGTTAGCCGAACTCGATGGCTGTTGTCTTGGGAAATCTTGTCCAGACGGCAAATTTAGCTGTAAAATGTCATTTCGTGCAGACAAGTTAACAAGGCAAATAATAATGTTGACGGGTTGCATGGACCCAATCCCAATCCCAATAACCGAAATCCAAGTCGGCTCAGTCAACTGGTTTACTGGGTCAATCTGATTAGCTTGAAGAGTCCAGCTTGCCGCAAGCAGCTCTTAGTGTCGAAATTTATTCGCGTAACAATAAATTATCGGCGTCGATTATGAGAGCCCCTTTCCTCTGTGGTTCGCTGAACTTTCTGTTGACATTTGAATTTGTCTAATTACCGACTAAAGTTCAAGCCGCGTCCGATGATGGATCAATAGTAGGCACGCCACAGATACGTAGATACAGATACGAATCACTGCCGGCAGTTCACTTCCACGCTTCGTTCACACACAGCTCTGAAAAATTTCTCACACTGGGTCCCCAGCAACAACAATGGGTGAAAATATAATAGACACATTATAACCCAGACAAAACAGACAAATGCCCAAACTACAATTCGTCAATTGTATTCAAATTCATGCAAATGGGCAGCGCCTCAGAGAGGGCTCAGCGGAGGAAGATCTTTAAGAAGTCCTCCCCCAAGACCCCATCCCATCTGACCACCAGTGGCCGGTAACGTGCCATGAAATTGATCTTCACACTTGAAACAATTTGAAAGCGCTCACATGCTGGGCCCTGGGCAGCTCGGCTGTGTCTTCTCGGCCCAAGCGCTCCAAATAAACTATTCCAGGGGTTCGGATCGTTTTCAGCGGTTATTTGACTTTGCACGAGGGCCTGGTGTCTGATCCGCTGATCTGCTGTTAATCTCGATTAGTTTCTGCTGAGCTTTGATCAGCGCATATGTCTGACGAGAGACGGCTGGTCTTTGTCTTTATTGGTGTTGTTGTGGTCTTGAGCTGCTAATCACGCGTGCAACATGCCGCAAAGCCAAAGAGACAAAGGGATCACCGTTGGCCCGCTTGGCCTTTGTTTGCCGGAGATTCAAATTGCGAGAAATGTGTGTCAGCTACTTTCCTTCAAGAGAGCGGCAGGGGAGGCAAAAGTGGCGAAAAAGAGCTTCAGCTTCATCTGACCCCAAATCAAGTCGTTTTCTACTTATGTTTCGATGGCTTTGATTTATTCTTTCAAGCGTTTTGCTCGTAAAAGTCCTCACATCAAACGCATTTAATGTTGATGCGCCGATAAAGCGAGTCTGATAGGCGAGTAAAGCGCCAAATGCCCAACAAAAGGTGCAGAAAGCACGACCTGATCGGGGTGCGCAAATCATGATGGTTTGGGTCGACGCACACTGGGTCTTCTAGAACACAAATACAAAGCAAAAGTAATCGTAAAAAAAAAACACTTCAAACTTTTTGATAGCCATACAAAAAATATTGGTTATAGGGAATTAATAATTCGTACAAGATAATCATGCTCCAAAGATTCTCTATCTATCTTAAGGGGCTCCAATAATTCATGCAGCCCAGTGTGCGGCGGAGGCACCAGCTGATGAACCTGGCAAAGGAACACCAGCGCCGACAATTAGAATCAAATTTGGTGCTGCGCTCTTTCCGCCTGGATGCATCTGAATCTGCATCTAACTAGGAAGGTTGGCCATGACCACATTGTGCGTCACGATGCGGCCCCCGATCGAGATCTTGGACTCGACTGCGGAGTCGGCTTACCCACACACGTGAAAACTCGGGCCACCCTTCCCTTCGTTTTGATCCGTACGGCGTGGCCGATGATGCTGCTGATTTGGATCTTCTAGTTTCTATGTTCTGATCTTGATTTCGATTTCAGCGACATGCATTGTTGGCGGGTTCTGGTTCTGTTGCTGTTGCTGTTGTGTTTCTGCAGCGCGCCGGCGACGACTCCCCGGTGCGGCAGCTGCAGCTTCAACTCTGAACTTGCAACAAATTCAAGCGCCAAATTTGAATGCCCCACCACGACGATGAAGATGATGACGATGATTGGGCGTGGAGGGGCGAGGGCGGGGCGGCAGGAGCGTTGTGTATGCGATCGGTTGGCTCCGAGTTCTACTCCCAGGCTGGCTCCCTTCGCTCATTGTACCATTTTCCTTTTCGTATGACACGACAAACATGATCTTGTTGCGGCAGTTGTTGTTGTGTTGGCTGTTTCTGTTAGTAGATCACTTCGCTCTTTGTGTGGCTTTATCAGTCGAGACAAGCGCTACGTTTATTGCTGCAGGAGTTGCGAAGGAGTTCAGTTCAGTGCAGTTCCAGTTCCTGGCGGACTTCGCCAGCAACTCCACCTACACCAGAGACCCTCGCTCTGGGCTGGCCCTCTTGACCACGTGATCACGATTTATTTGCTCGCCTTGCATTGTTGTGGTTCTTGTTTTTGTTGCTGTTGCTGTAGCTGTTTGTTCGGGCTTAAATACCCCGCGTGTTGCTGCTGCTGTTGAAGCAGCCACTGCAACTGTTGCCGTAGCCGTTACCGCTCCCGTTGCTGCTGCTGCTCCTGCTGTCGCTGCCTGAACCCGTTCCCGTTGCAGCTGGATCTCTTTTTTATTATTCCGTGGAAGTTTTGGGGATCGCGTATTTGCCATAAGCCCTTAACTCGATTTTAATCTGTTTGAGTGATTTTATTTTCTAGTGCCTCACAACCCCAATCCACAGCTTTAATTCAGGCATCCATTACGATCACACATTAGAACAATGCATCAAACTAGTTAATTTGATGCAAAATTAAATACAATTTTACCCACTAAATCTTAACCTCGTTAATGAAAATCAAATATTGCACAACCTTTTCGCATCATTGCTCATCCAAAACCAGATAGAAACTCAATTAGCGTTCAGCCTCCATACGGAATACTTCGCAGCTTCATTTGAATCAGATGATAGAAACTTATAAAAACAGACAAATAGCAATGCCAATTGAGCCAAGATCCAATCTGGGCATTGACAGCACCCGCAAAAACCAGTTCAGATGGCTCCGTGCTGTTTTTGCTGAAGTCGCCGCTGTGCGCCGCGATCAGTCCAGGCAAATGTCGGTCATAATATATTTCTGACCAATTAGAACGAAAACTAATTGCTCAAGAGCCAACGGGGAAGACCGCTGACCAATTAGTCAGGCCAACAAAACATTAACCACGACGTCAATAGAAGCTAAAGAGAATGAGCAGCCATGTGGCCGAAACCAGTTCCGAAACCTCTGGAAATTGACCAACCAACCAGGGAACTCAAAAAGCGCTCAAAGCACACACACCACACTAAAAGCCCCGGTTCAGGCTTAAGCCAAACTTGTCGAGTGGCTTTGGCCGATCTTGGCCGATTCAAGCCAAGCCAGTTGCGGGCCAAACGCGAAGCGAACCTGACGCGCAGGCGCACAGCCCAGTCCATTTGGAATCGCAAGACCATATCGTAATGTGAGCAAATATCGTAACAGCATCGAAGGTCCACGCGCCGTCGGAACTTCCGTCGAATACTTCATCGGAAAACGGTTCAATAACTTAAGGGAAATAAAAGTTAAACGGGATGAGTCGAAGTCTAGAACGCTTGTAGCAGATCGTAAGCCTGAACACCCCTTAAAGCCGAGAAATTAATCAACTTCAAGCTCACGCGAATGCAAATATAACCATTTTAGCTTGACTTGGCTAAAAAAATTAATTGAATGGAATATGTATTTGGATACATGAAATGCAAATGTCTAACATTGTATTTAGCATTTCTCATTTAATAAGCTGCAATTTGATTAAAAGTGAGCAGCAAAAAGTTGAGAAAAATTGTCAGAAATTCCGTGTGTCTTTGTGAGGGCCTTTAACTGAAATATTTCCAATATTTGCATAAGTTCACATCGCAAATAAATAATAAAGAATCGCGAGTATTTTTCCATACTCAAAGCTAATTTTTAAATACTTCTTAATTGAATTTTAATGGACTCTGACAGACCCCCGTGTCGATGTTTCAATGCGCACCTTCAACTTGGCCAGTTCTTGAATATTCTATGCGGCTTTAACTTGAAGGTAAGTTCAATTAGTTGTACCTAAGAGGTTAAAAGTTCGGTCTTCTCTTCGCTTTGTCCCTGACAGTAAACTTCTGTCTTAAAATATGCACAACACGCAAGCCAGAGTTGCGATAACTTCAGTGTAGTAGGCAACTGATTTAATGCAGTAGATGCCATCCTTGGATTTCACTTCTAATAATTCTATGAAAAAAAGAATGAATTTACATTTTTTAAAGCTTATCAAATCTATTTTCTTCCATACTTCAACAAGTTTGCAATCATAAAACCCAGATTATTGCCAAAATCCGTAACCGGCTCACAGGTGGAGCGGCAAAAAATGGATTTTTGGCTGCCATGACAGCAAATGTCGAAGTCCAGAAATAAGGTTGAACTAGAAAACAACAGAGGTAGGCCGGGAGTCTATGGGGCTGAGGTGGATAGACATCCAGGCGAACAATGCGAAATGAGTGAACCAGACATGGATAGCATAAAACGTCATATCCGCAGGGAATTGGCAACAATTACTAATAACAAAAACAATAAAAACCAACAGCAACATACAAAAAGGTTATCAAACTGCTCAAATCAAAACAAATCGCAGAGCAAAATGAAGCAATAAAAGCCAAAGTGCAGGCATTCGGTTCGCTTTCTGCTTTGGTCGCCGCTTCTGTAGCCCAGGGATATGCCAAGGATACGACATGTTGATAGTGGGTTTGGTTCGCTTTCCCAGCTTTTTGTCCACTTGCAAGCTCCTTTTGCAGTCGGCCAGATGCCAGCCGCGCTGGGAGCCGGCAAAAACAGTAGCCAACCTTCGGTGCGAGAGGCAGATTCACTCCAGATACGTGTTGATGGGACCGACCGAAGGGGCGTGCATAAATTTATTGCACAGTGAAAGTGCTCGAATATTCGAATTGGGCTCAGAAATCATCGGAGTTGGGGCAGGCTAAAGTGTTGACAATTGTGGGAAGATTTGATTTCAGTCTGTGATACTTTAATTTTTCGAAAATGTTCGGGACGTTTGGATTCCCGTTGGTGGATGCCTATTTATCGATGAGGACGACGTGGTACTCATTATCTTCAGCGTACATATTACCCTTAATGAGACGACCAGATTCTCTATCGCTGATCTTGCCTAATTTTGATGATTATCCGGCGCTTCCGAAACAGAAGCCCTTCTCGTCGGTCCATTCCTGCTACTGCTCAGACTGACCTAATTTTTGGTGTGCAGGGGGATTAGCCGCCCCTGTCTTGTGGTCACTAATAGTGTTCTGTCGCTCCTCGGCCGGAACCTGGTAGAAAAATCCTGCAAGACGACTTTGCCTGCCCCGTGGCTAGACGATGGTAATCTTAACTTTTGCTGCCAAAGGATTTTTGCATTCCCTGATGCTGCTAATGTTTATTTGATTTCGCCTTTGTCTGGCCTGCAGTAAGAACCGGGACAATGAACGGCCAGGTCACGGCGTAGGCTGGCTAATCCTGGCGCTAGGATAATCCTCCATTTAGACGTAGCTCAGTCACAAGTCTAGACAATGGTCAGCGCCAGGGATCTCGATAAGCGTAATTTGTTTCCAATTGCAATTGACCGACTGAGAATGACGATGATGTAAGGAGCTTGACAAAAAGCGTTTCACATGTGGCCAGTACAGATTCCTTCTAGCCACAACGTTGTAGGTCAACAAAAGCCTACCCACGCCTGCGGCACTCAATGGACGAACAATGGACCACACCACGGCAAAGAAAGATTCGCCCGTTGCCCAAGTAGCAATGTGGAGTTGCCTGCTTTTGGTGTGGCCTAGAGATGGACTCGTGATTTGATCATAATGCTAAGAGCAAGTCTTTGACACTCGCCATTACCATGAGCATCCAGCAAATGAGCAATAGAAGCTGGGGAGTTCCCACATCCAACGTGATGATCGCTCCCACTCCACCATCCCATAGAATACGACGCCTTGGGCATCTTTGAATATTGAAGTTGATTTCCATGTCTGTGCCATGCAGCTGGCTGCACACCGCGATTTCAATAATATTATTAAACAAACAATAAAGCCATTTGAGGGGCTATAAATAAGTATTATTTTACTTATTTTAATTTATTTTTCATACTCGTACGACTAACCCGAGCCTGGCATTTGCATAGGTCGTCTTTGTTGGCTAACAGAGCCATCAATTGTCCGACTTTATTCAGTTGTGATCTGTCTGCTCTCGGTCCATTGTTTGAGGCTCGCCGCACGTGTGGCAAAACATACAAACTCCGGCTCATATGTGCCGGGGTGTGGCAAGTCTTGGTATTGATAGTAAGACCCCAACAGCCTTGGCACAAAAAGGAGAAGTAAGGCGGCGCCTTGGCTTGAAGGTTGTGAGGAAAACGCTGAGATAACTACCTTTGCCTAAAGCAGATCTGACCGGACAGATCTCAACAGTCAAAATGTTACATATAAATACAGTAATTAGCTTTACTTTAAATCGTAAAGTTGGAACATTTATTTATTCGTTTGGGGTTTTCGTTCCTTCGGCATCACTTTGAAAGTTTCTTAAGCTGCAGACCAAACTTTGATTGCGTTTTCTAATTACAAATATGACTCAATTAAAAGTTTTTAGTCATATTTCCAATTAGTTGTATGAGCAATTTCAAAGTTTGTCTCAAGTTGACTTTGAGAGCATCAGCCAGTAGAAAATGGCAATTCAAGCAAGGTGTAACAATATGGTCCAATATTTTAGAAGGTTAAAAGATTATTATGTTTAAGATGCATGTATAAATTATAATTTCATTTCAACCTGTTTCTTAAAATTCGCAACACGAGATATCATTAATTTTTCCTTGGAAATTCCAAACAGTAAAACCTTAATTACAAGGGCACAAAAGGCAACTTGAGCTGCAATTAAAAACAATGAGTGACCATTGTCCAAGAGAGTAAAAATGTTCTGAGCTGGTAAAAAGTAAGATAGGCTCGTATCCAGTAGGAGACACATACCAGCAGCATAGGTAGAATAAAAGGAAGACATTATAATCACAGAACAGTAGCTCTTATAAAGAAGAACCATTGCCGAAATTCGAGGCTTAAGAACTCTACCTCTAAACAATGCGAAACGAAATTCGAGCGGACAGGGCCTCTCTCGGGAAACTGGGACTGATAATATCACTTTAAGGTGATTCCCAGCGCATATTATGACAGAGATAAACATCGCTTAAAGCGGGCGATGGCGACGCCGGCGACGAATGACCAACTTTAAAGGCCGCTCTCAGTACTCGCAGAATGTAAATTTACCTCAAAACATTTTTTCGTCCACCGAAAGAAAGCCGAAAAAAGTGCAAGAAAATGGAGGGAAAGAAAAAGAAAATACCAGAGTAATAAGAAGAACAACTTTCGGACAATAAAGGTTAACTTAGGAAAGTTGTCCGCCGCCTGGCTGGTCAGTTGTGGTGGTGGCGACGACCGCGCGAATCGATTTTTATCTCGGCGATAAGAAAGCGGCGGGGGTGCCGAGGGAAGACCCTGAACACGGAACTATGTGCCCAACTTAATGAGGCAGCGCACAAGTCACGGCCTGGTCAACTTTCTTAAAGGGAAGACGAAAATTTAAATTAGCCTAGGGAGCAGTTTGTTGATTCCAGCCCACCCCCACCACGAAATATATGCTCATGTGTAGGCATATGAGAGGGTCGCATTGGGCGAGCTTGCCGAAATAAGAAACTAACTGGAATTATAATTTAAGCGTGAGAAAACTTCATTGAATTGTGTGAAAAACCTAAAGATTTCCTTTTGTAGTTCTTAAATGTGTTCACATTTGAGTTCGCAGCGAGGGAGGGTAAAACTGGACTAGTAATCAGAGAATAGTGTGGGACTATGGGAATGTGTAGTTACTGTACAAGTAATGATCGAGTTTGAATGGGCAAGTGCGTTTCACTTAATGTGTGTGAATGACCAAAACTTTAAATACATTTTTAAAGAGTCTCATGTACTTGGTACGGGTAAAATTTTAAATTTCTCCCAACACTTGTTTTGAATCTAATAAATTATAGTTTTCCAACTTTACCCTCTAATTTGTTCGATACCCGTATATGAAGCAAGAAGACCAAAATTTAGACTGTACAGTATTAAGCGCTGGACAACTAAGGCAACTAAATTTAAAGATGTATTCAATTATAGTGGAATATTACTTTAATAAGTCAATTTCCCTACATGTTTTTAGACTTGGACCTTTAAATAAATCCCCTTTGGTCCGATAAATGTAATCTCTGTACCATAAGTGATTTTTGCTGTTAGATTACGTAAATACTGCGAGCACAAGCGCCACTGCCTATCGAACTCGTCTCGAGAAAACTGGAACGAAGCCCTCAATAGGGGAAGGGCTTAAAGTCAGAGACTCAGACCCCATTGGGGGAGCAGGCACCGAGCGGGTACATAATATGAGGTACACTCATATATACGCAAACATTCGCCCCTTACGTTTATTCCGGTGAATAAGTATGTCTCTGCAAGTACCGATTGAGGAAAATCATCAGCGACAACGACGAACTTTTCGTGTGGGCGGTGAGCAAGGAAAAAAGGAAAACAACGCCAGTGGAAAAACTTTGGCACATACGCGGGAACGAGATAGATGACGATAACGATGGGAAGTACGTTAAGACGGGGAAGGCGAAAAGCTACATGAATGTATATGTGCTCGTGCGCAGCGCCAGTCGCCTAATAACGGATGGGAAACTGTGTTGGAAAAGCGATGGCGAGTCGAGGGGTGCCTACCCTCGCACATTGCTCCCAGGTCCCTCTGATGAGTTCGAAAACACTTGCGGTGCCCTGCAAATATATCAGCATTGTAGGAAAAGTCTTGAGTTTTCCTCCATATCGGGCGTTCCTTTTCTCATCCTCGTCGAGAACCGACTTTCACTTTTCGGTCCTTTATCGCCTCCTAATGAACTCATTGAGTTGTTGGGGTCCAGAACCCGACCAGGGAATTGGGCGGCCTAAAGAACTCCGAGGAGCTGTTTATTACAACGATAATATTGGGCTCAGAAATATAGCATGAAGTAACGAAACTTTAAAATCTTTTTGTAAAAATGAACGGTATGAAACGATTCCTGACAACATCTGAATTGCAAAAAATATACACAGTAGGAGTAGGAAAGAAGCGAGACGAACTCATTAATGAAAATGGATAGACATGAGGAAAAGAGAAGTACAGCGGAGCAACAAACAAAGCGACAGTTCAAAATTACAACGCAATGCCTCCGAGTTTTCCATCCCTTTATCCTCTGAGACGAAGCACAAAGAATGTCTTGAGTTGGCTAATAAGAAGTAGCAGAAGTTAGAATATCTTAGCAGAAGAAATTAATGAAAGTACCACGGAGTACGAGCGGACAAAGCCACCACCAAGGCCAGAATGTCCACATATCCTTCGGTCGCCCCACCAAAATCGTTATTTGTTTCTATGCCCAGGAAGTTATTTAAAAAACTCGGCTATTGTCTTTGAGCTCAAATTTCAACTTAAGTCAAACAAGGAAGACGGACATGACAGGCCGGGGCGGGGGACTGGCGACTGGGGATTGGGGAAGAGCGGAGCGATGGAAATGGGCAACCCGATGGGCATGGTCATGGCAACGGTTTCCGTTTGGCAAGTAGATTCCGTCCAGGGATAAAGCTAGTAGAAAGACAGCTGCTCTCGGGACGAAAAATGCTTTGGTAAACAATATTAATGAATAAACGGAGAGAACGGAGAACATCTGAGGAGGAAAAGCACAGGAAATAACTCCAGCTATGCCAACTGTCTAGCAACATTTTTCAGTTGGCACGACGAAAAAAAAGCAATGCGGAAAGCACATATATTTAATAAGAAAATAGCGAATTTGAAAAAATGTAATAATAAATTATACGCTAGTTAGGTGAAACCCACTCGTTCTAGGGAATGTTCTGGAACCCATGTAGTGGGACGAAGGCCTCTGTTTTTGTCAGTTTCAATTTCATCCTTCAGCCAGCTTCGGTCACGTCAAAAGTATCCTGACCAGGCTGCCCGTGGAGGCTGACATTGTCAACAGTTGCAAAATGAAAATGGCGTTGACGGCTGGCGCAGTAAGCGCCTTTTTAATTTTATATTTGTTGTTATTGTTTCTGCCGCTGCTCCTGATGATGATGTTGATGTTTGTTATGCATGTCCTTACTGCCCGCCATTTGTGCGAGCCCCAGAGGTGGTAGTGGTGCCAGCGTCCACTCGGCCAACACCGGCAAAGGGTCGCGACAACTTTCTGGAGGAGAGCTTCCCCTGTGGCTCCAGCTCTACGTGCCTGCGTTGCACCAGCCGCGGTGCAGCCCCCCTTCCGACCCCCCACCGCCACGAGCCCATCTCTCACTTCTCCGGCGAATCGCTCGCTTGTTGCTCTTGACTCCCCGGCGTATTTCTTGAGAAAACTTTTCTGGCACTCGCCGTCCCTTTCCTCTGCCGTCCCCGCCTCTATCTGTGCTCCGTAAGCCCTCTCCACCGGCTTCCTTTTTATTTTCTTTTAATCATATTTAATTTTTTTAGCTTTTCCATTCTCGGGCTCGGGTTTTTTCCTTCAGTTTTTCTCCTCTTTGCCTGCTTTTTCTGGCGCCTTTTCGCGCTGCTGCTGAGCAACCTGCTGCTGGTTTCTGGGCGCCTGTTCCACCACTGGACTTGGCCGGCCATCCAGCCATCCAGCTGCCTGTCTTGGCCACGTTGGGGCGTCCGTCCAGTGGTCAAGTTGTATTTACACTTGTAGCGCATTGATTTTTCCTTCTCTTTCACGTTTTTCCACCACTGTCCGCCGCGATATGCCTTTGTTTTTTAAGAGCTTTGTTTTTGTGCGTTTTTTCTGCAGACATTTTTCATTCGCTTTTCCGTTGTCTTCGGCTTGTCAACTTTTGGCCAGACTTTTGTGTTGGCTGGCAGGTGCTGCCATAAGCGAATGTGTGTGTGGAATCTTACATTCGCTACTCCATTTAAAGGCATACTTCAGTTTCTTAACTTTTGAATTTGTGCTAATGGTTTTATAGTACCAATTTAAGTTTTAAAATGTCATTCAGTGTCTTAAAATAATTAATATAATATACAAAGTGATGGATTGCTTGCCAAGTATTGGGGAGAAAAGAAGGGGCTCATTAACAAACCGCTGCTAGAAAATACATGAATAGAAAAGGGTTGCGGGCAACTGAGACATAAAGCGGGGTGCTGAGATCCCGTGGCCACCTGATATCTCGTTAACATGCATCAATAATGACCCAATCCCAAGAGCATCCTGCCCGCCCTCATTCCATTCCCCTGGCCCCTCCGCGATAGAGAAGTTACTCGCAGATAGAAGCTCTCGAAACACGCTCCGCCGAGCCACTGGCAACGGACGGCGGACAGCGGACGTCGGCCAACTTGTGAGCTCTTAATTAGTAAATGCTGGCCATTATGGCGGATCCTGCCCTTCTACGCCCCTCGCGCCAGTACAGAACATCTCGAGTAGCAAACAGACCAGAAAGCTCCTGCCCCTCCGCACTCGCACGCTTGGCGGACTCGTATATAACCCATACAAAGGGAATTTCATACATTTCATAATTATCAGGCGAGTCAAGAACCCCTTTATCACAAGCAGGCGCACCTACAAGCGCACTTCCACCCACTTCACCCTCTATGTGCTGGGGAAACCAAAGGATAACGAGGGAGAGGGAAAATAAGACAGAGTGAGAAAGGGCGCATCTACGCCCCCTGCTCCGCCTCCTCGAGTCCTCCCGAGCGCGCTCATTTTCGCGAGCGTGAAAAATTGAGCAACCAAGGAAAATACGGAAAAAAGGAAAATATAGCTGCGTCCTGGGCCGGAGACATGCGCACGTGTGCCGCGGAAATCGCGGAAGGGGTGGGTGCGAGGAAAGCAGCGAGGAAAGGAGCTCGGCAATGAAAATGTACATTTCCACTCGGCTCCTGCAACCAGCCCCACGCGGGCAGAGACGGAGGCAGAGGCGCAGCAGCCGCTGTCGCAGGCAGACCGCGTAAGGCACGCGCTGCATATGGCGATTCGAGGCAACGGGAACAGCTCTGGAGAACTCTGTTCACTCGAATCGAAAATCGAAATAGTTGGAAACTTAATTTGCATAATTTCCAAATAAATCCCTTCGAACGAACGCATCCGAGAGGTGCATCCGGACAGGGACTACTGCCACCCCTTGAATCGTCCCCTTTCCCTCTTTTTGTTGTAAGGTGTAAAAAATGTGTAAACGTATCCTTTATTTGTCCTTTGTCTGAACTACATTTGCATATGAATCGTGGCACTTTCGTGAGCTGAATCCCTTGCATTTGCATAATCGATGCGCGCATGCGTGCAGTTTTTACTTTACGTTCGCAATACGATATGATTTCTACCCCTCTGATTGATCAGATCTGAAGGTGACCTGGGAGGGAAAGCGACATATTGCCAGTCTATTTTTACGGATAATAATATCAACTGAAAACGTTGATTTTTTAGACCTGATCGGTAGCGCTATTTACATTTCCATTTTTCACATCAACCACTATATGCAGATAGAACATTAAATGTTCGACCAAATCAAAGTAATAACAAAACTTAGGTCGTCTTTAAGGGCAAGTTCGGCGCCATAGTCAAGAGTATGACGAGCAGGAAAATGCGGAGCAGCCGAGACACGACAAAGGTGCCTAGACCAAAAGTGGGCGCCACAGCAACGGAACCCCCTGCTCCCCAGGATCCCCCAACGAAATAGCAGAGAGAATGGCGCAAAGTAAAAATCGAAGAAAGACAATTAAAATTTATGGCGAAAACGGAGCGCTGGGAACAAAGCGCTGGCAAACAAATCATAAAATGTAAATGAACTACCAAGAGAAAACAGAATGAAATGCAAAGAAAGACAAACAAAACGGTGAGAGTAGGCTGGAAAATGGAACCGAGTCGCATAAAATGTGAATGAGAAACGAGATGAGAAGCGCCCAAAAAATGGCAATCCTTTTCGGGGTTTTCGCACGAAGTGTAGTACTCTACTATCATGATTGTCAAATCAAGTGGCCCAAAAGGGGCGCAAAGACGGCATGAAGAGTTATTTGGGCTAGCTATACACATAGCTCCCTCCATTTTTCCCATACGTCAGTCTCGCTTTTAGGATCCCGGATTCGACCAATGTCTGACTTCGGCTGCCAACACACGGCTGACCTCTCCTAATCCATCCGAGCACATATGTGGGCGTGTGTATATACGCGTTTCCTGTGTGCAGTATCCTGCCCATGTACTCCTGTATTGGTGAGCGAGAGATTTGCGCCAACAAATCGAAATGTTGCAAAAACGTGCTCATATGGCCCACACACAATGGCACAGCCACACAGGCACACATGCTGACATACACATCCACCCTCCACCTTCCGCTCGGAATTTCCCGCAACCGCTTTTCCGATTTCCACAAAAATCGCGCTCAGCTAGGGGTTGGTTTTTCCGAACTTCGCGATGTACATACAAATATTTTTTGTTTTTCATTTCTCTTTCGCACACATGCCCGAGAGCGAGAGACATATGCACATACATATGTACTGCGTGCGCTGTGTGTGTGATGTGTTGTGTACATGTACATGATTTTTTGTTGTGGCTCTGCGCCAACGCCGAGCTCCTTGCTCTCCCTCTCCTCCCCCAAGCGGCTATGTAAAGGCGGCCTGCATGCATGGCACGGAATAGATAACATATTAAAAACTGAGCACATGCGACAAGGACAGCACCAGCAGTCCTGGCAGCGGTTCGGCAGAGCCCCGGAGCAGCAGAGCAGCGACGCAACGTCGCCGCTGGAAAAGCTTGAAAAGCAGCGCTGCCGCTTTCCCGGGCAGATGAGCAGAAGAGTTGTACATGTGTGGGGCGCACACACACAAACACACCCCCACGTCAGTCGGTTGTTTAGGTCTCGTGCGCTCTCTTTCGCCACTGTCGTCTGTCTCGCTCGCAACGCTCTCCCTCTCGCACACTGGGCCACTTTCCCCCATTCGACAGCGGCAGCGGGAAAAACTCAACTCGCAGCTTTTGAAATTTCCATAAGCTGGTAAAAAAGGGATATGTTGCCGTCGACGGCAGCGCCAACGCCGGCAGCGGCGTCGGCGTTTTCGGGGGCCGTTAAAAAATGTTACACTCCCGCGCAGTCGGCGGCTCCAATGTGTGACAACTGTGGGCCGTGAGTGAGTAAACTCCATGTGGGCCAACAGCACCGCTGGGGTGGGTGTCCTTCCAGCTCCTGTTGTTGCGATTTCCCTGTTGTCTGGTGGTGGCTATTACTCTTTACGGGCATTCAGAGCCTCCACATGAATACGTGTGTGTCGGTGTGTGTCTGTGTGTGTCTGTGTGTGTGGGGGTGTGTCTGTGTGTGCACGAAGGGATGTCGGTGTGCGTGTGCTCTTTTTTGCTCCTTTCGTGTCCTTTCGGATCGCCTCGTGCTGCTCGGCTCGTGCTCGGTTTCGGCTACGCATGTGTATGCAAATGTATTTCGTATACACATATACATAGTACATTTTTTTCGGTGTACGTGACGTGCGAGGACATCCTCCCCCTCCCGCCCCGCCCCCGCTCCACGCAGCTGCTGTTGTGATAAGGCAAAATATATATTTTATATGATGAAGGAGTAAGAACGTCGACGTCGCTGGCGGCGCCGCTGCCTCTGCCGACTGCGCGGTCAGCTTCCAAGGCGCTTCGTCCTGCCGAACGGAACGCCGCATCCTCATGTGATTCCTGTTTCGCAGACTCCGACTATTTGTGGCCCGCTGCTCATACGTGTGCGCGTACGTGGGCGGCTGTGGCCCACGCGGGCTGGGGGCGTGGCGATTGGGGGTGGCAGTGGGGGCAGCGCGTGTGTGCCGTCGCTGCCGCCGCCGCTGCTGGCGCTTCTGTTGGCTGCGACGCAGTAGCTGTGTTTTTTCAGGCCAGGCCGACATCATTTGAATTAGTCGCTTCGTGACGTTTGAACGGTTCGAAACATACACGCGACGCCCACACACGCCGAACTTTACCCGTTAGCCGCTACCCGATTTAACCGCTACGATGTTCAGCGGCCGACTAGAACGCCGCCGCCAATAAATTCCAATATTTTAACGATCGAGAAGTATGTTAGAAAACTATAATCTCAAACGGGAGTAACAATTTATAAAGAGATAACGATTAACGAGTGATTGTAGCTTTAGATAAAACCTAATGATAATATTTAATATTATAATATTTTAACGATCGATAACGATTATAATATTTTAACGATCGAGAAGTATGTTAGAAAACTATAATCTCAAACGGGAGTAACAATTTATAAAGAGATAACAATTCCCGAGTGATTGTAGCTTTAGATAAAACCTAATGATAATTTATTGATATTAATAAAGACTTTTTTATTTTGGACATATTTTTTAATTTACGATTAACTATAAATAACCAAATCCACTTTAAACAAGTTTCTTTCAAAAGTGTGTTGCATTTGCAAGCATGCAATTATGACCACTTTCAAAATTCTTTTAGAGCAATCACGCCTTTCTATAGTTTTTTAAATGTCAATCTTTTAATCGCGTTTGGATAGTGTATCATACTGGACTCAAGTATTTTGCTTAAATCAAACCTAAAAAATTGACAATGAAAGATATTTTGAAACAATATATTAACCAAGTGAGTTTTGTGTGGAAGCCGCTGTAGTGTTTATAGTGTGACGGACATCGCGCCCATCATAAACATAAACATGTGCAAAACATTTCAAATGAAATCCAAAATTAGTTCTTCGAAAATTGCCAGCCAAATTAAAGGATCGAGATGGACATATAAACAGACAAATGGGCCGCAAATTGACCTGTCAGCAGCCATTTAGGGGAAAATACCTAGCCCGTCGCGATCTACCTGTTCAGCTGGTCTGCACTTTGTCCTGTTTATTTATTTGCTGTATGTGTGTCAACATACACGATCACGCACCTGATTATCACCTGAACGGCCGGCCGGACGGGAATCCTTCGACCTTCAGAGTGAGAGGCATGCGAGAGCGAATCTCTTCCGATCCTGCCCACCCCTACTCACATGCAGGCATGGTGTGCGGTGTGTGGTGCGTGGTGTTCGAGGGTTGCATGTGTGCGGGGTGTGTGGTGAGGGCCGTTCCCTCATAGGTGAACACCGCTACCAACTTGCTGTGAATTATTTGCATAGATATAGCTCAGTTTGTTGCAAACACTCAACGGGAACGTGTTACGATCGAGGCGCGCGAACCCGTCCTCGTTAGCAGTTTTATGAATACTGAGTATATGTTTTGCAGTCACTTCAATATTAGTATAAAGGATTAATGTGAACCAAATAGGTAGTGCAAGTGCAAATCGAACAATAAGTATCGAAAGGATATTTCAGTTATACTGAATATATTTAAATGGTACGTAGGGTTAAATCAATTAGATTTCGTGAACATTTTTGATATCAGTGAACGATTGTTAAAAAAGACTGGCTCAATTTATTTTTTCCAAAAACGAAAATGTCATTGTGATTACTTTTAGACATATAAACTGAATATTTTATTTCGTAAACGTGTGGTGGCTTTATCTATTCTTTATTTAAGTTATATTTTTTTATCCATGCTTTATTTTTATTTGCAAGGTAGTTATTTATGATAAACCTAAAATAAGCATTTTAAATTATTATCAAGGCTTCTTTAAAGTTAATCTTAGTGAGAAGCTTTATTAAGATACATTAAAATTACTATTAGCACAAAAAAAGATTTTCTGTAAAAATTAAACATTTAAGTCCGACGAAGTGTCGCCTCAACGTGAGATCCTTAGCCACCTTCGACTGACTTACTTTGCCAGTAATTAAAAAACTTGACAGTTTCTCTTCTCGGCGTTCCACTAACTTGCTTTTACCTGCCGCCACTCTAAAGCAAAATAAATAAATAAAAAGGTTGTCTCAGCTGCCGCAAACCGCAAATGAGTTACGAGCTAAAAAAAATGGCAAACCAAGCCCGAGCAACGACGAGGCAAGCGCCTAGCAGCTCGCTGCTAATTGCACATTGTTGCATTCGAGCGTGGTTATCCTTTGGCTCTGGTTTCGGTCCCAGCAGAAAGTCCTGGCGTGGAGAAGCATGTGTTAATATGCGGTTTCAAGCCCCCTCCGCCCACCACTTACTACGCAGAAACCGCTCCCGAAAGGTAGACGGGCGAGCTAAGGATGCAGCAACTACGACAAATAAAAATGTTTATTTTGCCTGCGCTCCTACCAAAGTTTTTTAATTTTGCCTAAAGAAGTCAGTGAGAGGTGGACTCGGAAGTTTCCTAGGCGGACGTAGTAAGGCAGCTGGTGACTCTTTTAAAAATTCACACACGCAGCGTGCGCAGCTTTTGCGTAGAAGGGGTGCGAAGCCATGCCAGACAGTCGCTGAATTAATTAGATACCTCGCTCAGGATGTGGCAATCACTTAGACAATTAACTAGGCCAAATCCAGAAAAAAATCTGAAATTCTTTTTAAAAAGTTATATGTTGATCACTTCTCGACAGTTAAAAAACTAAAGCTGACTAAAAATATTGGGATCTTTGTATACAAGGGAGGTCTCTTCATTGTGCTCCCATATTGCCGTATTCATTCCACTGTGGTTTATTTGGGGCACGGTTTGACAAAGCAAAACAAAATCCGAGGCAGACGCATGCTGAGACAGTCGAGAGGGGGCAATGAGCCATTATCACACATCACACATCTGCATGTGATATCCTCGAGGATATGCGACACGACACGTAGCAACTGTGATTGCTATACCTTCATGCGGCTGTTCCCCGGCATTGTTTTCCTTTCCCCATCTCCGCCATGTTGTTGTCTTTTTCCTTGCCATTCTCTAGCTCCACAGCTGGAAAAATGATATATGCCGCGACTCATTAACATATTATCACACGGTACCCACTTCAGAAATGCCTCACAGCATATGTCATGAATACGAATACATTATGCCCGGCATTATCCTTAAGCTTTGCTTTTTTGTCTCTCACCTAAAACCTGCTCTCTCTCTCTCCCTGATTATTCTTTTCTCAGAGAAGCGGAACAGCTTGCACGTGACTGGAACGGGGCATGTTAAAGGACGCCAACCAGGAGTTGATTAAACGTCGCCAACTGACGACGCTCCCCATGACCGACTTCGCTCGTCAGGTGGCGCCCGCACAGCTGCCTCTGCCGCTCCAATTGCCGCTACCTCTGTCTATGCCGCTACCGCTTTTGGCGAAGACTCCGACTACCGATCACGCCCCCATGCACTCCACGCCCCCAACGACGCCGCCCACGCCGCCGCCTCTGCCCTTGAACATGAGTCAGGCGGCATCGGCAGCCACAGAAGCAGCGACTCCTTCGGGGCACAGTCCACCAGCCACTCCCCCCTCAGGAGGGGCACCAGGTGCGAGCTCGGCCCCACAGGATCACTACAGCCTGCGCTGGAACAATCACCAGAACCACATCCTGCGAGCCTTCGACGCACTGCTGCAGACCAAAACGCTGGTGGACGTGACTCTTGTCTGCGCGGAGACCTCGATCCGGGCCCACAAAATGGTCCTCTCCGCCTGCTCGCCCTTCTTCCAGCGCGTCTTCGCGGAGACGCCCTGCAAGCATCCGGTCATCGTCCTCAAGGATTTCCGGGGCTGGGTGGTGCAGGCCATCGTGGACTTTATGTACCGCGGAGAGATCAGCGTCCCGCAGCAGCGCCTTCAGACCCTCATCCAGGCCGGAGAGTCGCTTCAAGTGCGGGGCCTGGTGGAGAGCTCTGTGCCGGAGCACACGCCCACTCCAGCCGCCTCGCCCGATGACTTCGGGATGATGGACGCATCGATGCTCTCCTCCAGCTTCGAGGACGAGTCGCCCTCGATGGTTCGACCGTCTGCGGCCGGGAAACTGATGATGCCCTCCGCCCGCCTGTTTGGCAACGCATCGAACTCGATGGCTGCACTCAGCCTGCGACGCAAGCGGGAGCCGGACTGCGACCGCGAGTTGGAGAGCGACCAGGAGCTGGGCGGGAGTTCGCCCATGCCTCGACGCAAGCAAGCCCGCCCACGCCGCCGATCTGGCGACGTGCCCCACGACTTTGCCCTCAACAAGACCGACACTGAATCCTTGCAAACTGTGATCAAGCACGAACTGCTCGAGCGAGCGGAGAGGGATCACGACGAGGACCATGACGAGGATCACGCCCAGAGTGAAGCTGACAAAAATGATTCTTCGCCAGCGGAAACGTCGATGGACCAGGCCAAGGAGAAGCAGTCGCTTAAGCCAGAAGCACCCGATCAACCCCTGAACCTCAACGAGAGCCACCATCATCTCGAGCTGGACGACGAGGACGATGACGATCAGGATCGCGAGGAGGAAGAAGAGGAGCAAGACATCGAAGAGCTTATTCACACGACCAACGAGCTAAGGCGGCAGGCGGCCGCAGCCGCTGCCAACGCGGCCGCCATGTCGCCCACCCCCTCGCCCTGCCCCAGCGACGGGCCCGAGGACCTCTGCACCACCAAGAAAGCCAAGGACGGAAACACCAGTGCCACCCACTCGTCCGACTGTGAGTCCAACAACAACAACAGCAGCAAGCTGCAGGACAACAACCAGCGCATAATGCTGTCCCTGAAGGACATCCGCCAACTGAACGCCAACCCGAACCCCACAGCCATCCACACGCCCACCAGCTGCTCTGGCGGCAACAACGGACTACTTAGCTTTCCACCGCCAGGACTTCGGCCACCAGGACTCCCGGATAGCCCACCCTGCCACATGGAAGCGCTGGAGGCGCAAATGCATGCTGCCGCGGCTGCGGCCGTGGCTGCAGCTGGAGCCGGGGAGCATCCCTTCCACCACATGGAGCACCAGATGGAGATGTCCTTGGCGGCCGCAGCGGCTGCGGCTGCAATGCACCAGCGAGAGCCAAGGGATCCCCGGGACCCGCGCGACCACAACGCATTTGCCAGCAACCTGCTGGGGCCAATGGGGATGCCCCCCTTCGGAGGACATAACGGAGGTCATCCGGGCAACAGCGGCCCAGGAAACGGATGTCCCGGACAGGCTGCGCACGAGCGGCTCGAGGAGAGTATGAATCGACTGAGCAAGGAGCTCGGCAAAGAGTTCGGCAAGGACTTTGGCAAGGAGTTTGGGAAGGAGTTCGCCCCAGCGTCGCCGATGAGTTTGCCGGGACACTTCAATGCACCGGATGGACCTCCGCATCCGCCGTCGCCACTGCCCTTTCCTGGCATGTCCTCTGCGATGACGCTGACGCCGCCTCACAGTGAGTACTCGGTTTGAATCTAATTTGTTTGAGTTCAGCCAATTGGGCCCCCAGAGGTCACTGGGTTATCTGTGGATTGAACGTCTACGCCCAGCGGAAGTCTTTAATAACGCACACCCACTTTCATCTGCTCACGTACAAGGGTCTAACCCCTCCCGACAGGTCCCACTCCTAAGCGACAGAAAGTCCTTTCGACACGTTTGCCTGTCCTTTTTGCCACTTTGCCGGAGTTGGCTGAAATGCAACATGTGGTCTCCGCGCGACATCAAAGTGTCGTCAAGTGACGAGTATCCTTGGAGAAGTGCTCTTGCATTGCCACGCAAAGCTGTTGCAAAAGCCCCTAAGGACATTATGGCTCCTCAGGTTCCTTTTGCTGCTTATATGACCAGTTAAGAACCCCATAATAAGCCTGACTCCATTGGAGTCAATGGAGCAGGGACTTAAACGGTTCCGAATGGGGCATACCTATCAGTCCACCGTTTCGTTTTTATACTAATTAAGTCATAAAAAGTTTGCGCCGTTGACAGCTCATAAGAAATATGGAAATGCGATCGTATAAGCAATGGGCTCCTAATAATTTGACAGTTTGGCAGGCCCCCGTCCGTTCTCCGTCGACAACATCGTCTGGGCAGACCTTAGGACTGGGGGAATGAAATGCCTTTGCGGTTGAGTTCCAGGTGGAACTGCAGTAAATTCAATTGCGTTTTATATGATTTTTATATTCATGTCACTCGGAGTCAGGCGAAACAAACGCAAACACAAATTGAGGTGCAAAGGTTGGAAAAGGGCGGTTGGGGCTGGCTTCCGCCGTTGCGTGCAGAAAGCGCAAGAAATTTATGTTGTGTCTTCCCAACATGTGAGTTCCAGAGCGGGTTGAGTTCAAACTGTCAGCAGACGTTTAGTCAAATGACTTTTAAGTTGCCTGGCTGCCGAGCAGGAGACGGCTGCCGGCACTCCTCCTGCACCGTCTTCCATGTGTTGTGTTTAAAGTATGCCAAAGCGCGCACAACTTAAACCTTTTGGCAAACAACTTTGGCAGCGTCGGCGGCATAAATAAAAATACGTGGCGACGTCTCGTGGTTGGGCTGCCCTTCCCTGGTATGGTCCTTCCACACAACTTTTGCATATAAGTCGCGCGATATTCATATTAATAATATCCGTTTGGGGAGGCCCACGCCGAGCAGAGGCAGAGCCCAAGGACCAGGACCTTCACCTGGGGTGGCAGAGGGGCGGGTGAATGCAGGCGAGACGCGCGCACACAGGATATAAAATAAATTAAGGCACAAAAATATGAAAAATTGTACGAAAATGCCAAGTGGAAGTCAGGCAGGAAGCGCAATACCTTTTAATGCGACAAAAATTTCAGCCGACATATCAGAGCAGCGAAGTCGAGGAAGCGGTAGGGGCGAGTAAAGCGTACCAAAGTCGCGTCGTATTCGAGCAAATCGCTAACTACTGCATAAACAGGCTGCAGGCAATGAAGGATCCAGCCAAGGATACGCCAAAGCAAAGAACTCTTGAGTCTACTAGCCCGACTAGTAGTTGACTACGTGTTACCCTGCCCGTCTATTTTTATTTGTCTCCTTTAATGCAGTTCTAGTTACGCTACCTACACTGTACAAATGTTATTTGAAGAGGAAAAGAATTTCAAAAATTTGATTTTGAAAGGCTTTATTTTCGGATAAAAAACAGTTATCGTATTACATTTTAAATGTTACCCGTGCAGTATACACTTGCATATATCGCATTCTATACCGAGCTTTGACCAAGTTTATGCTACCCCGTGCGGATGAGGTATGTCATCCCTGCTCCGGACCCTGCAGACAGTCCTCTAAGAGATTTACCACCGTTCGTCGTTCGTATGAAGAATGTGATTTATTTTTTTGGCTGAAACATTTTCGGCGTGAAAATCATTGAACTAATAGCTTGTGACATGTGGAGTGGGCTGTGGGGTCTATCTGCATGAGATCCTTCAGGATTTCAGGATTTCAAAGGAGAAATCCACTAATGTTGCGCGACGTCAAAAGAAGTTGGGAGAAAAGAACGCACATTACGTATACGCCGCGTGTTGTAATGTCTACTTCAGAAAACAGAGTCAAACAATGTGCGCTCGTTATTTGTGTCATTATGCTGCAGATACAACACATCCCCGAGACACAGAAACGGATACGTCCCCTTATTCATATGCTCAAGCATTGTCTTCGCCTCCTTCTGTCTGTATGTGAGCCCGTCTGTTTTGTGGGGTTTGTTTGCATCTTGGAATCCGCGGCGCGACTTATGAAATCATTCAGCACAATGTAAATATTATGCGTTACCTCCCAGCTGACTGAAGGTCCTTTGCGGATCCCGCCGTGGTTATCCTTCAGCCTTCGACTTGGCTCATCAGCGCTCCAATTGTTTCACTCATGTGGAGAAGTACACTCCAAGCGTAAAATATTAATAGAATAACGATGTGCCATTGTTTACTATCCGGTCGAAACCGTTTCTAAGAGTGTGTTTGCGTCTATTGTCTTGGCGGCTAATCAGCTTCAGTGAGCTGGAAAACGAGTCGCTTATGCTGAAATTACCCAATGCACTGACTGTTATAAAAGACGAGTGCAGTTTGCCATAAATATAAGTTATTCTTTTAGTCTCAGCGGAAACGAAATCAATATTAACTGACAATCTTTTCACCTACAGTGTTTGGTCTGGACTCCCCACTCGGACTCTTTCCACCAGGAATGGATCCTGGCAAGCTCTACAACCCACTGATGGAAATGAGCGATCCAAGGGACATGCCTGGCGGGCCGCCTCCATTTCTTAAAAAGAAAAGTAAGTACAAGAAGCCCATTAAATAATTGAACAGAACAAACTTTCGCCAAGCCGAGCAAACAACTAATTAACCCGAAAGACAATGGCGAACCCCAGAAAGGGAACAGCCAACACCTCCCTGCCGATCGAAAGGTTTAAAATCATTTCGACATGATTGGCGTCGATCACGTTGAGGCAGTCGAGCTTGTAGGCTGATCGGTTCCGTGCCTGGCTGCAATACTTCACACCTGACTGATTGATCTCGCGCTCTGGCTGCAGAGTTCAAGCCGAGTCTTCTACCTTTGTACCTCTTGCATTTGATCTGCTGCACTTTTGATCACGTATTTGAGCTGGGGGCACTAAGAAAACACTTTGGTTAGGGATCGATTGCGGGTAATTGAAGAGCAAATAGAAAGGGTCATAACTAGTTTGTAAGTGGCTAGGCTGAACTATAACTGATTATATTATCCTAATTCTGTTACGAAATCAACTATGAGGGGATAGCTCGAACTTTGTTCCCTTTCAAAAATTACAGTCCGCACAAAAACCTCTTGGGCTGCACTCAGCAACACTCATTTCGTTTAAGCCACATTCTGTGCCTCTCCCTCACATCCTCCGCCCCGCCCCGAACCGTTCCAGATGCGATCACCGATCACCGATCCCCGATCACTGATCACTCGTGCGATCATGTGAGGCGGCAAATTTGTTTCTGCGGTTTTCCTGTGCGCCGATGCAATCGTTGAATCGCTCGAGAAATGGTTTGTTTGTTTCTTTATTGGTTTCTTGAATGGGGCAACATGTGCACCATGCATATCGCAGGCGAAAACGTAAGCATAAACGTCGCTTTTCCAGATTGACAGATGGGCGAGGCGAGGAAATAAAATCGAGATACTCGCCGTCCCATTCCTCTATCGTTTTTACTCAGCTCACCTGCGGATGATGTGAAGCAAGTGAAACCTCAGAAAGTTAATGAAGTTTTTTTGTTCACAATACATATGCTCGAGAGCCAGGAAGTCATAATAATTCCACTTTCCATAAATGTAGTTCACAAATCAATAATAGCCAATAGCCAACTGATTGACAACTGAGAAGTGGAGGATGAGAGGAGGGTAGATTTGAAGATAGGATTTTATTAGCTGCATATAAGCAATTGACTTTGACAGTTTATTTGACAGTCCACCGGCGTTGCTGGGTTAAGTGCTTGGCTAGTACTGTTTTCAGTTTATAAATCGTACGCATGTGGGCCGATGCTTTTAAAGATTCTAGGCGCCATATCAAAGAGCTTGAGAATTGTGAAAGATAAATAAAATGTGCGTCTGCAGTCTCACGCCAAAGTTAATTGCTTAATTTTCTGGTGCTCAAGAACCCGTTTATTGAGCCCATCAATTGAAGGAATAACAAAATCTGAGTCGTGATCATATGTTGAGAATGTCAGGTTGAAGAATATCCAGAGAAGATTTGTCAAGTGTTATCTAATCTGGATCTTCAGGCATGCTGAATGACGCCGAAATTACAAACACAATTACAACAATGTAAGCCGGCAAATAAAACGCAAATCTGGCGTATAGCACGATATTCTTTATTGCAAATCTGCAAAACCCGTTCCGCAACTGATACCAATCGGGAGCTGGAGAAGCTCTACACTCGCAACTCCGATGCGATCCCCTCGTGGTCTGTGGCCGCAGTCGTGTGGGTGTGATTAACTGATTTGTTCACATTCATTTGTTCATTCGCCGATTGTTTTGAGCCCGTCTGTGAAACGTGATTTGCGATTTGTACCAAATTCAAATTTCGTTTATGTGAAAGCCCGACTTGACTAACAGTTTTTTCTGGTTGAACTTCATTAGACTGACTACACATTCGAAGCTTGCCAATTGCAGTTTGCTTTGGGGAATAGATATTTTCTGTATTTTCGATTTCACTGGAATCGAAGGGTCAGACCTTGCTTGTGACCCGGCTGCAGCAGACGGAGCCCACAAGCCAAGTTTTCCAGCCTCCCAAATAAAGGAAAATTCATATGATCAGGCCGAGGCAACCAGTGAATTAGTGTAAGCTGGAGCTACACATTTACCTGCTGCCTTTAAACTCTCCCACTCCTCCTTCATTGTCAAGCAGCTAAAGGGTTTGAGGAAAGGAACCTGTGGCTTCGCTGGCGTTTCTGCCGGTGCCAGGCCATATCTGAGGATCTAAATTGAGTTTTAGCGGCGCATGTGACGCCGCAGTCGCTGCACACTCTTAATTTGCATATAGAGGAGAGCCAGGCGAAGCCCGGCAGGTCAGGATGGGAACCTCCACAGCGTTCGTATTTCTTTGCCAGTGCCGAATGATCGCTCGCCCCAAGAATAGGTGCCACACAAAGAATCGTAGAAGGGTGTGTACGGGCTGAAAGTAAGCCGACCTCCCTGCAGATCCCAGACAATGGGTGACTTTTCAGCAAATTTGTCTAGGCAGCATATGAGCCAAGAGATTGAAACATTAGCAGATATAAGCCGAGCGATAAACTCGTGCTTGTGGCGCCCTTGTGGGGCCTCCTCCTCATCCCGTCCCAACGTCAATGCAGCTAAAAGCCCCCTCCTTATCAACTTTGTTCTCTTTTTTCAGTGCCACGACCAAAGGGACAACACTCGGCGCCTCGCGGCGGTCCTCCTCGGTCCTGGACCAACACTGAACTGACGGAGGCACTGCAGCACGTGTGGAACAAGAAGATGACCACGTCGCAGGCCTCGCGAATCTTTGGCATCCCCTACAACTCCCTCCTCATGTACGTGCGGGGCAAGTACGGAAAGAGCTTGAAGCTGGAGCAGCTACGCAAGGACTGCATCAGCGGACCACCAATCGAGATGCTGCAGATGGGCATCGGCGGAGGCAACGGGGGCGGCAGCGGCTCCAACAAGAGCGAGAAGAGCAAGGAGCGCAAGGAGAAGGAGAAGGACAAGAACTCCGCCAGCAACAACGGCTCAGGTGGCTCGTCGAATGCCCAAGGTGGCGGTCCGTCGTCTGGAAACGGATCATCAATGCCGCATCCCGGTGAACTGGGCCCCTTGGGACCGCTGGACTTGGAGCTGGGTCTTCCCTTGGGTCCTCCTGGCGGACCCCGCAGTGGCAGTTCCGAGCCGGACCTGCTGAGTGGCCCCAACGCCCTCTTCAATCCCTTTAACCCGCAAGGCTTCTACCCGGACTTCGCCGGCGGCTTTCCCGGTCTCCCCTTGAGTATGCTAAACCTGCTGCCGCCGGCTGAGCGCCACCATGCAGCGGCTGCCATGCACCACCTCGGCGTGACCATGGACGAGGACTGCAAGTCCGTGGGATCAAAGCAGTCCTCCTCGATGGACGACGACTTCGCGGGTCCCGGGATGCCACTTTCCCTGGAGCAGCGTCGGGAGATGAGCGCGACGGGCCCACCACTGACACAGTCGAACGGCGGAGCTGGGCAGGATTGAAACTTGTGGCGGGATTGGGCAACCGGGGCTGCCAACGCCAATCCAATGTACTTCCCTGCTTTCGAGCTGGACCAGGAGCAGAACCCGACTCCGCAGTCCCTGCCTCCGCGACCCACCTTGCACCAAATGGCCTGCCGTGAGCTCAGCTTCAAGCCCGACCTGTTCATGGCCAGGCGCAAGCTGAAGCGCTTCCGGGCCAAGCGGCAGCTCCAGGCTCCGATGGAAACGCCGACAGCAGCCGTTCCTGCTCCCTGTCCCGTCAGCCACGCGCTGCCACCGCTGAGGACTTGAATGTGAACTCGAATGCAATATGTCTACTATTAGTTGATTCTTTTTTCTGTTTAGTGGCCCCGAAGGACAATATTTGATTTATGAGGATTACGTTTCCTTTTGTTTATGAAAAGAAATTGTGTATATTTTGCTGGTGCTTTTAGTTCCTATTCCCAATTATATTTTGATATTTTACAATTAATTTTAGTTAAGTAACTGAATATGGCAAAGCTTACAAAGCGTTTGAGGCAATACATGAAACATAAATATTACTCCCTGTATTATTATATAATTTAAGTATGGAAAGGAATATAATCAAAATGAGAGAGAAGCTTAGGAGGAGAAAAAGTGTATATATGCGGAAATCCAAACCAACAAACAGCATTATCCAGCATGAGGCTGGGCAGCGATTGGGAGATAGATGTAAAGCAACCACACTGCAATTAGTAGTATCGACGGATACATAGACGATGACTGTACCAAAATTTTTAATGTTATTTTATAAAAGAAGATCGAAAAGAAAATTAGTTTTAGAATTAAGTGTTCTCGTAGGCAATTCATATTTGTATAGAAAACATCAGCACTAGTACTCCACACTCATAGTTGTGCACATTCCCCTCACCAAACATGCACATTCCTAGGTATTCGTAGTCGCCGCTTTGTAAATCTCAGCCAACCTCATGGAATCCTGAAGATCTATCCGTTTTGTAATCTTATTTGTAAAGAAAGCAACAACAAACCGATAAGACAGTGACACATTCCCGCGCATAGTGTTAATAATTTATAAGCTCAAATAAAATATTTTAATATTAAATATTACACCAGAAGCGTATGTAAGTAAAATAAAACTAAAGTATATGCATTACAATAAATAGTAAAAGTTATTAAATAAAACGTTAAATGTTTATCTTTAAATGGTTTTGCCGAGAGAGGAATCTCTACCTTTTTTAATTTACCCATAACCCTACCCCCTTGTGCCAGCAAACCAAGTTGAGGTTTGATGTCTGAAAATAAAACTTGTCCCATAAAAAATTGAAGCCAAGGCTTACTAAATCCGTCGTATTTTACAATCGAGCTTGTTGTCCTCAACATCTGAAAATGCTGACACCTCTTTACACTAAGGCGCTGGAAATCGTCCTGGAATTTTCGACCATTGTCTTGTGCAAAGCGAAGGGGACGTTGATGTCCAGCAGTCCATCATAACTCATCATTTGCATCAGCAGCTAATGAGCAAGATATCTTTCCTAAATTTCTTAACATTAAAATTATAAACAAATTTGTTCTGTGATTTCGGGACTAAATTTTGTTTAAAAAAACACGTATATAAAACAGCCATTGATTAAAAAAGCCCTGATTTAAAGCTCGGGCAAGAATTCATAATAATAAATAATAATTAATCTTATATCGTTTTTGTGAAAGGAAATTTTTCTCTTAATAATAAAATACTTTTTTCATTTAAGTGCTTAACGGCCTTAAAGCAGTTATTTAGTATATTTTTAAAGCAGTAAACATTTCAATACTTAAAAAGCTTCTTTAATTTTAGCAAAAGAGGGCGCTGCAAAACAACACATGATTATTAAGAGCATACTTCTGGGCTATATATATATATAAGCAGTGCAGAGATAGGTGAAAGGAATGGTAAGAGTTGTGAAGAAAGTGGTGAGGGGATGTTGCTATGCAGAATGGGGGTCACAGAGAAAGACGAGGTTGGTGTTTCCAGATTAGGAAAAATATGACTTAACTTCATGAAGAGGAAGAACACATGGCGCCTTGATTCAAAAATATTGAATTTTTTAGCTTGAACAGAGAAGAACGAGAATGGGTAATATAAAAAAAAGGAGAAACAAGGGGGAGAAGGTCGCAGGAATTTTAAAAAGATAAATTGAAAATTTGCCTCTGCAAGCAAATAAATTCTTCATCTAGTTCTTGCTTCTTGCTTTTTTCAATTCCCCCACTTTACTTTAAAATCAGTCATGGATTTAAAAAACCATTTATATATTTTCTCTAAATTTACTCTACGAGTAAAGGGTACGACTCTATTTTGGCCGTTAAGGCATTTTCATTAGATTTCTTTGTGTTTTTAATGGTTTTCAGAATAAGAACCCAAAATTGCACTTTTATAATCCGTATCTTGAATCATTGGATACCGATTTTGAAGTGGGATACCTCTATGAATTTGTGGTTAAATTCTCAAATAATCTACATTCAAGGTTTTCTTTTAAATGACGTTCAAATTTTTAACCCATTTCCATGTTCGATTTCTTTGTGTTTTCAATGGTTTTCAAAATGGGGACCAAAAATGGCACTTCTATAATTCATATCTTGAGTCATTGGATACCGATTTTGAAGTGGGATACCTCTATCAATTTGTGGTTTAATTCTCTAATAACCTACATTTAAGATTTTTTTTTTAAACAAAGTTCAAATTTTTAACCGATTTCCATGTTTGATTTCTTTTTGTTTTCAATGGTTTTCAGAATGAGAACCCAAAATTGCACTTCTATAACTCATATCTTTAGTCATTGGATACCAATTTTGAAGTGGGATACCTCTATGAGTGGGTGGTTAAATTCTCTAATAATCTACATTCAAGGTTTTCTTTTAAATGAAATTCAAATTTTTGAACCATTTCCATGTTCAATTTTTTTGTGTTTTCAATGGTTTTTAGAATAGGAACCCAAAATTACACTTCTATAACCCATATCTTTAGTCGTTGGATACCGATTTTTTAGTGGGATACCTGTATGAATTTGCGAATTAATTCTCTAATAACCTACATTTAAGAATTTTTTTTTAAACAAAGTTCAAATTTTTAACCCATTTCCATGTTCGATTTCTTTGTGTTTTCAATGGTTTTCATATTAGGAACCTAAAGTTGCACTTCTATAATCCATATCTTGAGTCATTGGATACCGATTTTGGAGTGGGATACCTCTATTAATTTGTGGTATAATTCTCGAATAACCTACATTCAAGATTTTCTTTTAAATAAAGTTCCAATTTTTAGCCCATTTCCATGTTTGATTTCTTTGTGTTTTCAGTGGTTTTCAGAAAGGGAACCCAAAGTTGCACTTCTATAATCCATATCTTGAGTCATTGTATACCGATTTTGAAGTGGGATACCTCTATAAATTTGTGGTTCAATTCTCTAATAACCTACATTCAAGGTTTTCTTTTAAATGAAGTTCAAATTTTTAACCCATTTCCATGATTGATTTCTTTGTGTTCTCAATGGTTTTCAGAATAGAAACACAAATTTGCACTTCTATAATCCATATCTTGAGTAATTGGATACCGATTTTGAAGTGGGGTACCTCTATAAATTTGTGGTTTAGTTCTCTAATAACCTACATTTAAGATTATCTTTTAAATGAAGTTCAAATTTTTAACCCCTTTCCATTTCCGATTTCTTTGTGTTTTCAATGGTTTTCATAATAGGAACCCAAAATTGCACTTCTATAATCCATATCTTGAGTCATTGGATACCGATTTTGAAGTGGGATACCTCTATGAATTTGTGGTTAAATTCTCAAATAATCTACATTCAAGGTTTTCTTTTAAATGAAGTTCAAATTTGTAACCCATTTCCATGTTCGATTTCTTTGTGTTTTCAATAGTTTTCAAAATGGGGACCAAAAATGGCACTTCTATAATTATACCCGTTACTCGTAGAGTAAAAGGGTATACTAGATTCGTCGGAAAGTATGTAACAGGCAGAAGGAAGCGTTTCCGACCCCATAAAGTATATATATTCTTGATCAGGATCACTAGCCGAGTCGATCTAGCCATGTCCGTCTGTCCGTCTGTCCGTCTGTCCGTCTGTCCGTCTGTCCGTATGAACGCTGAGATCTCGGAAACTATGAGAGTTACAATACTGGGATTAGGCACGCAGATTCCTGAGATTCCTGCGCAGCGCAAGTTTGTTTCAGTAGAGTGCCACGCCCACTCTAACGCCCACAAACCGCCCAAAACTGTGGCTCCTACAGTTTTGATGCTAGATAGAAAATTTTAACTGAAATGTAATGTTCTCATCAATACCTATCGATTGACCCAAAAAAAAATTTGCCACGCCCACTTTAACGCCCACAAACCGCAAAACCCTGTGACGCCCACAATTTTCATGCTAGATAAAAAATTTTAACTGAAATGTATTGGTCTCGTCAATACCTATCGATTGATCCAAAAAAAAATTTGCCACGCCCACTTTAACGCCCACAAACCGCAAAACCCTGTGACGCCCACAATTTTCATGCTAGATAAAAAATTTTAACTGAAATGTATTGGTCTCGTCAATACCTATCGATTGATCCAAAAAAAAATTTGCCACGCCCACTCTAACGCCCATAACGCTTAAATCTGTATACCGCCGGTAGGTGGCGCATTTTAATCTCGCTTTGCTGCTTGCATATCTCCATTTAGCTGAGTAACGGGTATCTGATAGTCGAGGTACTCGACTATAGCGTTCTCCCTTGTTTTTAATTGTCTCGTTCATTAGAATTGAGATTATAGATATTTATATAGTCTATTCCGATTTTCACGTTCTAATGTTTCACTCGAATTCGATTTGCACAAATGGTAAAAGTTAATCGGTTTAAATGATTTGTGATGTTTTTGATAAACGTAGTTATACCCGTTACTCGTAGAGTAAAAGGGTATACTAGATTCGTCGGAAAGTATGTAACAGGCAGAAGGAAGCGTTTCCGACCCCATAAAGTATATATATTCTTGATCAGGATCACTAGCCGAGTCGATCTAGCCATGTCCGTCTGTCCGTCTGTCCGTCTGTCCGTCTGTCTGTCCGGATGAACGCTGAGATCTCGGAAACTATGAGAGTTAGGCTATTGAGATTTGGCGTACAGATTCCTGAGCTTCTTACGCAGCGCAAGTTTGTTTCAGTAGACTGCCACGCCCACTCTAACGCCCACAAACCGCCCAAAACTGAAACTCCTACAGTTTTGATGCTAGATAGAACATTTTAACTGAAATGTATTGTTCTCATCAATACCTATCGATTGACCTAAAAAAAAGTTTGCCGCGCCCACTTAAACGCCCACAAACCGCGAAAACCTGTGACGCCCACAATTTTGATGCTAGATGAAAAATTTGAACTGAAATGTATTGGTGTCGTCAATACCTATCGATTGATCCAAAAATAAATTTGCCACGCCCACTCTAACGCCCATAACGCTTAAATCTGTCTACCGCCGGTAGGTGGCGCATTTTAATTTCGCTTTGCTGCTTGCATATCTCCATTTCCCTTTGAGTAACGGGTATCTGATAGTCGAGGTACTCGACTATAGCGTTCTTCCTTGTTCATATCTTGAGTCATTGGATACCGATTTTGAAGTGGGATACCTCTATGCATTTGTGGTTAAATTCTCTAATAATCTACATTCAAGGTTTTCTTTTAAATGAAGTTCAAATTTTTAACCCATTTCCATGATTGATTTCTTTGTGTTCTCAATGGTTTTCAGAATAGAAACACAAATTTGCACTTCTATAATCCATATCTTGAGTCTTTGGATACCGATTTAGAAGTGGGATACCTCTATGAATTTGTGGTTTATTCTTTAATAATCTACATTTAAGATTTTCTTTTAAATGAACTTCAAAATTTTAACCCATTTTCATGTTTGATTTTTTTGGTGTTTTCAATGGTTTTCAAAATGGGGACCAAAAATGGCACTTCTATAATTCATAGCTTGAGTCATTGGATACCGATTTTGAATTGGGATACCTTTTTGAATTTGTGGTTTAATTCTCTAATAACCTACATTTAAGATTTTTTTTTTAAACAAAGTTCAAATTTTTATCCGATTTCCATGTTTGATTTCTTTTTGTTTTCAATGGTTTTCAGAATGGGAACCCAAAATTGCACTTCTATAACCCATATCTTTAGTCATTGGATTCCGATTTTGAAGTGGGATACCTCTATGAATTTGTGGTTTAATTCTCTAATAATCTACATTCAAGATTATCTTTTAAATACAGTTCAAATTTTTAGCACATTTCCATGTTTGATTTTTTTGTGTTTTCAGTGGTTTTCAGAATAGTAACCCAAAATTGCATTTCTATAACCGATATCTTTAGTCATTGGATACCGATTTTGAAGTGGGATACCTCCATGAATTTGTGTTTTAATTCTCCAATAACCTACATTCAAGATTTTCTTTTAAATAAGGTTCAAATTTTTAAGCCATTTCCATGTTTGATTTCCTTGTGTTTTCAATAGTTTTCAGAATAGGAACCCAAAATTGTACTTCTATAATTCATATCTTGAGTCATTGGATACCGATTTTTAAGTGGGATACCTCTATGAATTTGTGGTTTAATTCTCTAATAATCTAAATTCAAGATTATCTTTTAAAAGACGTTCAAATTTTTAACCCACTTTCATGTTCGATTTCTTTGTGTTTTCAATGGTTTTCAGAATAGGAACCCAAAATGGCACTTCTATAATCCATATCTTTAGTCATTGGATATTGATTTTGAAGTGGGATACCTCTATAAATTTTTGGTTTAAGTTCGTAATAATCTACATTCAAGATTATCTTTTAAATGAAGTTCAAATTTTTAACCCCTTTCCATGTTTGATTTCTTTGTGTTTTCAGTGGTTTTCAAAATGGGGACCAAAAATGGCACTTCTATAATTCATATCTTGAGTCATTGGATACCGATTTTGAAGTGGGATACCTCTATCAATTTGTGGTTTAATTCTCTAATTACCTACATTTAAGATTTTTTTTTTAAACAAAGTTCAAATTTTTAACCGATTTCCATGTTTGATTTCTTTTTGTTTTCAATGGTTTTCAGAATGGGAACCCAAAATAGCACTTCTATAACCCATATCTTTAGTCATTGGATTCCGATTTTGAAGTGGGATACCTCTATGAATTTGTGGTTTAATTCTTTGTGTTTTCAATGGTTTTCATAATAGGAACCCAAAGTTGCACTTCTATAATCCATATCTTGAGTAATTAGATACCGATTTTGAAGTGGGATACCTCTATCAATTTGTGGTTTAATTCTCTAATAACCTATATTCAAGATTTTCTTTTTAATAAAGTTCAAATTTTTAACCCCTTTCCATGTTTGATTTCTTTGTGTATTCAGTGGTTTTCAGAATAGGAACCCAAAGTTGCACTTCTATAATCCATATCTTGAGTCATTGGATACCGATTTTGAAGTGGGATACCTCTATCAATTTGTGGTTTAATTCTCTAATAACCTACATTTAAGATTTTTTTTTTAAACAAAGTTCAAATTTTTAACCGATTTCCATGTTTGATTTCTTTTTGTTTTCAATGGTTTTCAGAATGGGAACCCAAAATAGCACTTCTATAACCCATATCTTTAGTCATTGGATTCCGATTTTGAAGTGGGATACCTCTATAAATTTGTGGTCAATTCTCTAATAACCTACATTCAAGATTTTCTTTTAAACAAAGTTCAAATTTTTAACCCCTTTCCATGATTGATTTCTTTGTGTTTTCAGTGGTTTTCAGAATAGGAACCCAAAATTGCACTTCTATAACCCATATCTTTAGTCATTGGATACCGATTTTGAAGTGGGATACCTGTATAAATTTGTGGTTTAATTCTCTAATAGCCTATATTCAAGATTTTCTTTTTAATAAAGTTCAAATTTTTAACCCCTTTCCATGTTTGATTTCTTTGTGTATTCAGTGGTTTTCAGAATAGGAACCCAAAGTTGCACTTCTATAATCCATATCTTGAGTCATTGGATACCGATTTTGAAGTGGGATACCTCTATGAATTTGTGGTTAAATTCTCTAATAACCTACATTCAAGATTTTCTTTTAAATAAAGTTCAAATTTTTAACGCTTTTCCATGTTTGATTTCTTTGTGTTTTCAGAATAGGAACCCAAAATTGCACTTCTATAATCCATATCTTGAGTCATTAGATACCGATTTTGAAGTGCGATACCTCTATAAATTTGTGATTAAGTTCCCTAAAAATCTACATTCAAGGTTTTCTTTTAAGCGAGGTTCAAATTTGTAACCCATTTCCATGTTTGATTTCCTTGTGTTTTCAATGGTTTTCAAAATGGGAACCTAAAATTGCACTTCTATAATACATATCTTGAGGTATGGGAATTCAAGGCTTACTTTTAAAGGTGGTACAAGTTATTGAGTATATCATTATTTTAAAAATTTAGATTTAAAGAAGATTGCCAGCCGGACAGTCTAGTCCACTTTGGTCCGAGTCTGCTCAGTGCTTTATCGCTATTTATTCCCTGCTTATGCATCCCCAATCTCGTTTTCTATGCCCACGGCCATTGAACTCGCGAGCAACAAAACAGATCATTAGCTATCGAAACCAAAGCGGTAGGTTTGTGTGTGGTAGACTGCTGTTGCCTGTTTAAAAGCTTTCAACCCCTCGTTAAAAAGATTTTGCTAGTGAAATCATCATCACTTATAATTTAACAGACCGTACGACTATCCCACTGCGTGACGCACATTTCGGTGCACCTTTTGACAATACCAACAGCCTTATCGCGAGAGACTAAGATTATCTACACGTGCTGGCATTGGTTTGTTTTGATCTCGAATTGGGTATACTCAAGAAGTTAGATAAAAAAGCAGAGGGTCGTAATAGGTTGTGCTAATTACTGGTTACCAAAATGGCATATTCCGATTTAGATCAGGGCAATAACTAGTTGGCCAAAAGGCCCACGTCGTCGATGAGGTCACATTTCCAAGTCCAAGAAAGTGCATCGGCGTGGGCGTAGGCATGTGACATGTGCACCGCTGGCTAAATATAACATGCTAAGCCTTCAGCGAAACTGTTCAAAAGCGAAAAGGCATTGTAATACCCGGTAAGTGGGAAGATCGAGGGTATATTGTGTAAGTGGCAATGAATTTACCCTTTGTTATACCCTTCTATGTTGATCCGTTTAAGCGCCAGGACTTCTGAAAAAGATCAATAACCAGTCCTAATTTAATAGCACACAGAAGAAATTTTATTTAAATCATCGTAGGTTATTATCAACCTTTATAAACATGCTGAAGTCTAAGCACTTAAAAGCCATACGCTTTGTCATGTTTTTATATTAGATACAGATTCGGTTGCTGCTGGGTATAGTCACTTCGACTAGCAGAAGTAAACAAACTTATTTGCTTGCGCACTGGCTGCACACAAAACATATCTTCATAGTTTGCATTTTCGATAAAGGTAATTAAAATTTAATTAAAATAAAATAACATTTAACATTAAAATAAATTTAACTTAAATTGGTAAATGGTAGTTTAATCATAAATTGATTTTATAAGACTTCATTATATTATTAAATTTATATTCATCTCTTTTTTTTTGAGTGTAGGTGTAGTTCTGTGCTCTTTGTTGCTCTCTTTAAATCAGTCTCTTCTCTTAATTTTTACTCTTTTTTTTTAAATGTGATGTGGGCAATCGGTCAGGTGCTGCCAACTCCTTTTAATAGACCTGCAAACAGACCTGCCAACTCATCTCTGCGACTTTTCCTGGTCAACAACCCGGGTTGTGAACTCGAAGACGACATCAAACTTAAGTGTGAGGAACTCATCATTTTACCAAAGTGGAACTCATCATTTTACCAAAGTAAAGTGAGAAGTAAATACTCAAGTAAATAAAGTAAATACTAAAAAAATACTAGAGCGAGACAAAAAAAAAGTTAGTGCAAAAGGTAAAGGCCAGAGGGCGCCTTCTTCCATTTCCAATTACATATAAGCGCCAGAGAGCGCTTCATTGGCGCTGGTTGATGGCTGGGAACGCTGGATATTCAGTCTTCTCTCGCACTTGCACCGAATCGGACGTATCCGTCGGATGGCTGATAGATTGGCCCTCCGTGTGGCGCGTATCTGCGGATCTGTTCTAATTGTTTTCTGCCTCGGTTAGTCAGTGGTTTTGTGAATAAGTAATTGTATCGGGACTAACTCAACAGCAGCTTGACAAAGGGTATCTAAATAGAGAAGTGCAGGGTCGCAAAACCGCCTCAGCTAGTGTCTTGAAGATACAGAGGCAGTCTAAAAAAAGAATACACATACCTGAATTTATTCCAATCGCGTTCGCGTAACAAACAAAAAATAGATAAGGCAACAACAATAACACAAATTATTACGAAAATGCGCCAAGAAAATTAAAAAGTGCAGATATATTTCGATTGTACTAAATCGAAGAAAGTATCTGCTGTTTATTTATGTTGTACGTGTGTGAGTGGGGGGTACGAACAGCTGTTGGGGTAACAAAAGCATGAACCTCTTTGAATAGTCAGAGTGTTGAATACATTTCGACAGCAGCCTCAAAACGACAACAATACTAAAATTCTCTTATTTTTGAGTTACTAAAAAGTCGACAATTTTGTATTCCCCCGCAATTTTTTTCCAGGTGAGTCAATTTTGTTTATACAAGAAAAGCTGTTTATTTGTTGATTAAAGCAACAGACGCTTTTCTCTTTAGCAAACTCTAACTTGTGAAGGCAGGCTGATAACAGAGAGGTAACGCACTTATAAGATTCCCGCAAGAGTTCAATGCTTGCAACCAAGATAGTGGTTTGAAATGCTACAAGAAAATGAGATGTGTTGATAATTTATGCAACAGGTAATAAATCGGAAGATTTAAAAAGTTTTCAAAATATGCTCAATGTAAATTGGGGTCAAAAGCATTTTTGAGTTTGAACCTTACATTTCGGTAAATTGGATACAGGATTCCCTCAAAAAAATTGCTAGAATGCATTCATAGAAAAAGAGTGCAGCAGCTCGGCAGCAACAAGGGAAAGCCTGGGAAAAATCAATAAGAACGCACGAGCAACCTCCCAAAGCCTGCTCTACCCCTACTGCATCGCACTCCGCTGAGCGGCCGACAGCAAATCGGACAACTCCATAAGCGATTCCGGCTTGGTTCTAACCGAAATCAAAAAGGACAATGTTGGGCCAAGCGAAGGATTGCCTGTTTCAAAACGGTGCTGACGAAGTGCAGTCAAAGATTGGGGCTAACTGCTGATGGCGGTGAAACTCCCCCGGATTCCGTTCCACCCCTTACTCCATTTGCTGCGAGAGTCATTGTCATCTAGCGAAAAGGGAAACCAGCTACGAATTCTGGGGGCAGTTTCAACCTCTGGCTGTCAACGAAAACAAAACAACGGGGGGACCGGCGCAGGCGCATGGGTCTCCTCAACTCTCTTTCAATTTGTAGTTCGTTTCAACCGAAATTCAAGCTCCCATTTAGCGAAGGTTTGTTGTTGTTGCTCTTGATGTTGCTGTTGTTGTTGTCACTGTTCTATTGTTAATGCATTTTTGGCAACGAACTGTGTCGCTTGTATGTATATCTGTGAATTTGGCTGCACATAACCAGCTTCCCCTTCGATGCGTTTTCCTTGAACCACAGCAAAGAGCCAAATGAAAAGCGACGTGGAAAACGAGTTTCTCATTTCGAAGAACTGCAATTGCAATGGCAGCATCAAGATTATCGAACTGGTTGGGGCATAAGCACTTTCGATTTAAACGCCAATTTAGATATTGGGCTAAAAGTTCTGAGAACCCGAAGAGAGGGTATACATACCTGATAATATGGCTTCCCCCTCCAATCGCCTCTTTAAGTGGGTCACTTAGAAATAACGTTCTTGACCAACATCTGGAGCGGATGCTTTCATCATAGGGGGAAACTGAAAGTGGAAAGGCTTGAAGACATGGTTGAGCTAGGGCTTGCAGGGAAAACATCACAGGGAATGCGAAGTAACCGTGCTTCCGCCTTCCATTTCAGATACCGCGGTATCAGTGTTTATCGCAACAGTGGCGACATGGACCAAAAATAAAAATAATTACTCTGTAATTTTACACGTCGTTCTCCCAATTAGCCAACGCCAATATGTTGGCCCCATTTCTTTGTCGTAGATATCGCTGTTTGTATACAAACTTTTTTCCAGCCCCACTCCCTTCGCTAGTCTTTGGCTCCAAGTGCAGTGAACCCTCGTGGTAATTATCAGGGGAATTAAGTGAAAAGTATATAATCGTTCTCCAGTTGTGAACGGATTGTTGTGCCAGGGCAAAGTCAAGCGAGTGAAGGTTGAAAAGAGTTTGGAGCAAATTGGCTATGGAAACAATGCAAGTGGGGGAGGAATAGGCGATTTTTCTATTCAAAGCAAGATGCAATTTACGCTTTTATTGTGTTTCACAGCATCTTTAGGTAGTTACTCTGCCATATGGTGCTCTAATAGGGCATGTACACATTAAAAAGATAATAATCAATATAGTCCTGTTATTCTAAGGATTGGGTGGTAATTTTAATATTCGTTAATAACTATATTATCTATTTATTAGTCGTCGGTTCTGTTTGTGCTTTCCAACAACTTCAGTACGGTGGGAAGTGACTTTCAGTCCTATGCCTGTGAATCCACTTCACATCAAGTGTACATATTCTATGTGTATTCTTAATTAGTCGCGAAGTCCCTCGCCCTACCTTGCATGTCCCATTAGTTGGTTTCATGTGGTCCCACTATACCTTGCTCTCATTAAGCTAATTGCACTCTCACATCGCTTGAAAATCCCATGCCTCAACATGACGAAGGCTTATAAGTAAGGTCAGCTTGGTAAAGGGCCACCAACAACAGGAGAAGAAGGTTTCACGCTCATTGATAATTTACAAAAATCGCAAACTTCCGATTCCAGCGAACTTAATTGATACAGGAACATTTCACTTCAGCTACGTTCGTCGTGACGCCAGATTGTCAATGCCGGTGAAAGGAACAAGGCACGCGTCAAGCAACTAGTGCGAAATAAATGGTTATGGGCCTCTACTAGAGATCAGACCGGCTGAAAACGGGTGAGGCAGCCGCTTCCTCATAGGAACCTGAAATAGCCGGCGAATTTCTGCTGCTGGGGCGACAACGTCACAGTCACGTTCTGGCTTATTAATGATTAAATAATACAACTTGGCCGAGCGTGAAATTCTCTCAAAGCGACACAAAAATCAAGCTGTGACCGGTTCATTCTAATAAAATGTTAACGAACACAAATTGTTTATTGCATTAGTTCAATAACTGAACGGAATTGTACGGAATCGGCAAGCGGAGGGAATCCGCCAGAAACTTCAGCTAATTGTGTTTCCGGACTCAGCCTCGAACTTTGCTTGATATCGACTGGGCTTTTACTCGATTAGTCTGAACGACACTTTGTTCTCAAATCGTATAAATAGTCAGAATTATATATTTATATACTCTTGCAGAGGGTATTTCTTCTATTAGTTTTCCGATCATTCTCTGACGAGTGTATTATATAACTGGTTCGTTTTTGGTTTAAGAAGATGGTTGTAGCTGATCTTGTCGTAATCTTTGAAAAAAACTGGCAGGGGAAGCTTACTAATTATTATGCAAATACAAAACTCTTAACAGATTTTAGTATCAGATAGTTTTACAATTGTAGCATCAATACAGAATACTAATTGGCAAACCATTGAAAAACAGTTCATTGACCCCAAGATTTCGCTATTAATTCAATTACCTTCTACAGAAGTTGGAAGTTGGTGTGGTTATTGAAAATATCAAGTTCTTCGCCATCATCGCACTTATCAAGTGAAATCTAATGGCTTTGCTCAGCATTAATCATCCACTTTCCTAACGGCTCTTAGTGCTACATGTCACGAAAGAGAAACACAAAAATTACAGATTATGCTAATGGCTCATTAAGTCTCTCCGTCAATGCAAAAATAGTTTCGAAGTAAACAAATGGTTACTCCACAGGTAACGACTGCAAAGGAGAGCGATATTAAAGTCTTCATCCAAACTACGGCTTTGGGAAGTCGGTTGAACAAAAAGCACGGCCAAGGGCAAAAATACTTAAAATGAGTCACAGAGAAAAAGTGAGGCACTTTCAGAGGCACCCACATCTCTGTAAAAGTGTAAATTATGTTAATTGACAAACATTTATGGCATAATTGCCAAGCGATTGCTGTCACTCATTAAATAACAGTAAAGTATGA